>NC_056729.1:605373441-605453441 GCF_019279795.1 Protopterus annectens | reverse complement strand
CTCTCCCGTAAAACAGTGAAAAGTAAGAGGCAGTCATCTACAAGGAGAAGAATGTCGCTACAACCCCCTCAAGATGGGGGTGCCTCTCTCCCGTAAAACAATGAAAAGTAAGATGCAGTCATCTGCAAGGAGAAGAATGTTGCTACAACCCCCTCAGGATGGGGGTGCCTCTCTCCCGTAAAACAATGAAACGTAAGATGCAGTCATCTGCAAGGAGAAGAATGTCGCTACAACCCCCTCAGGATGGGGGTGCCTCTCTCCCGTAAAACAATGAAACGTAAGATGCAGTCATCTGCAAGGAGAAGAATGTCGCTACAACCCCTTCAAGAAGGGGGTGCCTGTCTCAGCCTCCTCACTATCACTTCAATTACTAATAAGAGCAACACTGTTGAAAATAGGCAACCTTATTGTTTATCCTTTTCTTAACTTCACTCTGCCCACAAGCTGTTGCTGTCTTTCTGCCCTCACTCCAATTCAACCTGTGCCCACATTATTCCTACATAAAACCTGAAACATAAACTTCACTTCAATTAATCAAAAGCTTTGTTAATGTCAAATAGTACCATCCTGCATGTGCTATTCAGAAATTTCTAAGATCAGCTTTTTCTCAAGTGACACAGAGGACTCATTATTCTGTTACTTACACCATAAAAATGGAAAATTCTCACCAAGAAAAAAAGCTAATGCTAACATATTACAGGGGAGCTTCCATTTTACCCAATACGCAAAATTAAATACAACATTCCAGAGGTATGTGGCTCACTTTCCCTTCACATACCCTTCTTAGTTCCTTTCTAGTAACTTTAGCTGTTCCTCTTCCATCTTTGCAACATTACCATTGCAAAAGTGTTTGCACTTGTTTTGATAAGAGAAATATGTCTAAAACTGGTAGAGACATCTATGTACTTTTTCACCTTTAGCAGTACCATGAGAGTTGCATTCTGTTATCCCTGCATCTGTCAGTGACTCCCGAAAGACTCCTACCATCTGTGGAGCCTGTAACCCTCTCAATTTATTATGAAAGCTATACTGCAAACCCATCAAGCCCTAATGCCTCCCTTCCTTTTTATTTTGCCAATTTCACTTCTGTCTAGTTTAGACCTTTGATAATCATCTACCTTAATATCCACCCAGAGCCTTCATCCCTTACTGTCTACCCCTTCATTATGTACTTTGCTCTTGTTTTGTATGACTTTTGATAGAAGTCCCTGAACATCTTTCCATCCCCTCCACTTTTAATGCTCTGAAACTGCCCTACTTACTCATTAGCTCAAATCTACTTGCATCTTTGTAGTGGGATAGATGAGTGTGAGATGAGAATTAAGTGCCTAATCCAGCCCACTAGAATACATTCCTCATTCTCAGCTACACTTTCACCTTCCTGAATATCTGCTCATTAGTTCTGTGCTTTACTACTTTTATCCACTTCACTCCCTTCTCTTCTTACTTCAGTTCTTCCTACCCCACCCTCACCATGCCATCTTTACCTTTTGCCCACCTCCTCCTGACTCTAATCCTCCTTAATACTTTTCAGTACTGTATCTGTCATCCACTGCATGTCCTCAACCTTCCTGCACTTCTACAGATTCTAGGGCCATATATATCTATGGGGTCTCCCACATCTTACAAAAATGGGTGTGAATGGGAGTACACTTTTCCATTCAACCCCTTTCCAGCCTGTAGGTTTTCTTACAAAAAATAAAAACAGTCATGTCTGCTCATTTATGCGTTCTTATCTTCTGAGAATGCAAAGTCCTTTGTCCCTCCAGTAATTAGTCTTTGCACATCAACCAGCCCATGTTCCATTATACCTAATTACAATGTTGTTTGTAAGCACCCATGCCTCTGTTGTGTTTCTGAGAACTTACCCACCTATGCGTTTGGGACTACACTGTAGTCCCCACCTATAACCCTCTGTCTGCTTCACCCCTTACTTTCTGTAGATACAAAAAGAACAAACTGAAGGTACTCCCAAATCCTGATATGGTCCATAAACTTTTCCCAAGATACTGAACACGTTTTACCTTTCTAACCTCGGTAATCCTTTTAAAATTATTAATTGAAGGCAACAGTGAAAGGCACCAAAGACAGAAAAAAACAAAAACAATGTGAATTGAAATGCTAATATTATATGTGTTGAACAGAGTACTTGTTAACAAATTTTGGTTGTCATGTTCTTACATTAAACTTTCCCTTTAGCAAATATTGCCTTCACCTGCATTGGTGCTTTTTTTTTTTTTTTTTTTTTTTTTTTTCTTTCAACCTTCCTATGCTTCCAGATGTTTTTTCACCTCATATGGGGCAGAAAATTCATTGGCTGTGGATTTATTTGCTGGTGGCATCATTTTATTCTGAGATCCGGGCTGTAAAATTTTCGTTCAGATAAGTTTAATTACTCTGGATTCTTCACATCTTCCCAAAAATTATAGTTCATTAATTGCAGTAACTACAGCAATTTGTCCATATTTGTATTGCTTTACCCTTGGTCTGGATCATGGCAGAAAATGGTCTAAGAACCAACCCACTTATCTGACTAAACAAATGTTAAATGAATACAGTTCTAGACTTCATTATACTCAGCAGCTAAATTACTACATTAATAACCATGATATGCTATGATTTCAACAGCATTACTTCCAGAATGGCAGCAGATTCTGTACTGCCTGCATACTTTTGTGTACACCAGATGGATGTGGGAAAACTTATTGGTGCCCTTTTGTTTGCCTCCCCCCAAATGTATAATAGATTTAGCCATGCCTTCCTCCTTCAGGTACTCCAAAACACTGGCCTTTTTAATGTGTCACTGAGTGTGTTCTCTAGCCAACTCAAATTATATCAGTAAAATATAGAGGGTAACCTATTTTCCTCCACTTATATGACCATTTTTGGAGCTCAAGGTGAATTGCTGGTCACATTTTGTTCTTAGTTTTATCAGCAATACTGCCTCCTATCCCTTATGATTATGCAAATGACATTGTAATCAAATGATGAAATGTATGCCTTTACACCAAATGTAAGCTCTTCTGCTTCAGCACAAGAAATTACTCTGCTCCAGAAATCAAGCGGGTATTTACTTCAGGACCAATGCCATACCGTATATGATCACTACAGATTCACCAACCCCTCATTTTGTTGGCAAATAAATGTTTCATATCATTTTTCATTGAAACTGTTACAACAGACCTCTCGGATTTTGCTTTTGTCAATAAAACCAATCTGATTACTTAGACCTGTATCATATAAAAAAAATTCAAAAGTCCCCATGACACTAGCAAACATATTATTCTCTGCTAAACCCATATCAGCAAAATGATCTTCATATCAAAACCTAATTATAGTTTGCACATCTATGTATCTGCAATTTCCTCCAATTCTTCAAAGATGAAGTTCTTTGGAAGAGGTATATGCAAATTAATAGTCTGCCCTGACAAAACAAAATATTTTGCACCCCAGTGGTAGTTAGAAGGTGGTTCCCTATCTCCAGCTCAGAAGTTCTTGGGACATCCATGCATAAATTTATACTTTTTGAAAGCTTGTGTCACTCCTGTCTTCCCTTCTTTTGTTACCCTTGACTTTTCTAACCCTCTGCCACATTCTTTCAGAAAAACAAACTACCAGCAGCATAGACTTTTTCATTCTAACTCTTACACTTTGGAATAGGCAGCTCCTATATGTTGGAAATGATCAGAGCTTAATAAACTTTATTGTCACATTTACAAACACCCAGACACCTTAATTATCTTGTAGCCTGTCACTGCTACTCTCGTGTGTACATCCTTTCCACTCAAACCCCTTCCCATCTGTAGGTTTGTTTAAAAAAAAGTCAGGTCTGCTCATTTAACATAACCCAACACATAGCATAGCCCTGTGTACTTTCTGTCCTCTCTCTCTCTTTACAGTCCATGCCTCCATCCTCATCTTGTTCTCACCAATGTTTCTTAATCAGCCTTTTTGCTCTCATCCACTCCCTTCTTCTTCTTTGAGTATTTAACCATCTCAGAGTGTCTGCCACTTTCTTTTCTGCTGCTAGCTCATTTCACATTCTTTCTCTGCATTGTCATGTTTAGTTATCTGAGTGTAATATATTAAATAACAATGAAGTCATCAAGCCCACTTGCTACCCTTTTTATGTGGACTTTTTTTCAGCAGCACAAGTACTCTTTCCTTCTCTTTCTGTCTTAGTTGCATTGTCTCAGAATTATCATACAGGACAATCTACCTACTGTGAATAAACATGTTACTTAATGACTTAGACAAACCTTAGCATGAAATTTCTTTGTAGATTTCCTTGGTTTATTTCAGTGTAGTTTCTTTTTAAATAACATTCATACCTATACTACATTTATTTTTAAAATTTATACTAAGTGTTGCTGTGTTTTTTATTCCTGATGTACTTGCAGGTCAGGTTGTATAATTTACTCTGCAAACAACATGCTGGTTTTGCAACAAATTCTGTTCTAACAATATTTCATGCTACTTCGATTTTATTCATGTTTGTGTGCGGCTGATGTTTCTTGTTTACTTTTTCATTTTGTTTTTGTATTAACTGAGTTGCATACTACTTGGATTTGCTCACATCTGTAACTAGTTTATATTAAACAGATCATTTATTTCTTCGCTTCTAGGTCAAGGTTGTAATCTGATAAGAGTTTCCAAGGATCAGTGCCTTTATACTGTTAACAAATGACCAAATAAATAAACTGCAGGCAGGAACGATCTGTACAGCACACCATGCTTTTTTACACGCACACAGAACAGCAACATGTTTTAGTGTGAAATACACAATATTTACAGTATCATGCATTCAACAAGCATCAAATCATAACTACAACCTTCTGTGGGAAGAATTATCTGGAAGTTCTTTCCTGAGAGCATTTTAACAGCAGATGAAGTAAAGTATTATTATTGAAAAAAGTGCTATACCCAAATCATGAACAAATGAGTAAAAGAAAATCAGAAAGACAATAATGAAAGTCAAAATCATTAATTGCACATTTCATTACTGCTTCATATAAATAACACATAGAAATTGCTGTATAGCACCTAATGATGATGGGGAGAATAAGCAATTTTATTTATTTATTTATTCTTCATTAGCTGGGTAGGTGGAATGATCCTTCCAGGCCCGTTTCTGCCATGATTTCAGCCAAATGGCAATTATGCTATATATGTAGCAAATACCTATTTGAAACAGTCAGATCTAACACAAACTGAAATATTTTCTTTCAAAACAGCATGGGCTATGCATATAATTTTTGTACTCACATTAGGAGACAGTCCTATATAAGAAGACTAGACCACAGCTGTGGGCTTACCTATGCTGTATCGTACAGCATAGAGAAAGTAAAAAGAATATAAGAACGAACAGCAAGGAACAGTATTTCATGTATTTCAGAGAAACATCTTGTGAACACTAGGTACAAGTGGCAAGTAAGAAGACATCAGAAATTCATAGGGTCAGTTTTTCTCAAGAGTCACAGAAGGATGACTGTTCTATGACTTAAACCACCAACAGGAAGATTTTCTAACCAATAAAAAAGCTAATTCTGAGGTATTACAAAGGAGTTGTGTGGCCTGTGGAGGAGGTGTAGAGATGATTTTGTGGAGCATACATTCATGCTGAGAAGTTTGTAAAGGAGAAGACACTACAAAAATAGAACTCTGAAACAGCTAGACAATAAGTATATTTGTTCCCTTTAGACCAACAAGGCCATGAATATGAATCTATATTTTGAGATGTATGTGACTTGAGGGTCTTAGCTGCAGAGGAAAGGTCACTTAAGGGTAGGTTGTATTTTAATTTTAACTCTACAGTATTGTTTCCAAGGTGTTCCTGACAATGCATTTCCAGGTAACTTGGGAGAGAAGGCATCCTAATATTTGTAAAGCTTTCAGTTGCTTATTTAGCTCTGTCTACAGATTGTTCACATGTACTGAGGATGAGAAAACAAAGTCAAACCAAAATACTCAGGATATGATGATATAAGCTGTTTTAGTTTTTTTGGAGGGATTGGTGGAACTGGGTAATTTCAGGTGATTGTGGCAGATGTGCACGTTTCCAAAACAACATAGTACTGCTGTTATAAAAGTTTATTAGTATGCTTGTTTTTCTTTTTTCTTTTGTTTGAAAAATGTATTTCTCTCTCTTATTACAGTATATGTTTTTAGTCTAATTTATTCTTGTTTGCTTTTAATACTTATAGAATCCAGTGAGCACACCAAGATTTTAATCCCTTGGGCTCCCTTCAGTGTCAATTATTATAGTATTTAATGTTCACTTTTGTTTTTTTTTTACATGAAACTTTATCATGTAAGATACTATTTGGCACTTGCCTCTTGTATTTTAAGTGCCTGATTGTTTTTTTTTACATAGTTATCTGGTTCACTTTGTAGTTCGGGGACATAAGGTTTGTGCCTACATTTCCCAGTGTTCTTTATTGTTAATTTTGAATCCTTCTATTGCCCCTCCCTTTGCCTAATGGCTTTTCCAAGGTTACTTAACCAGCTCTTGTAAAGAGCATCAGTTTTGAAAAGCTGTTTCAGATATCGGTAGTGGACCGATGTTCCGTTTAGTGTGCACACTGTGTACGTTCTCTATTTTTCTCTCGATTGCTTATTAAATACTGTTGTGTTTGATGCTGTACCCACTCTAAATGTTTTATTTAATTTAACTAGTAATTTCATAAAGTTGGTATCACTTGTATTGTAGCTATATTCTAAGAATTCTAGTATGTGCTTTTTCACTGTTAGATAAATCCTCTTCATTCAGAATCTCTTATGTTTACCAAATATAATTTTAATCACATGAGATATAACATTTTGAATAGTTGTGTAGTTTAGGTATATTAGGTTGTTTAATAAGATGTCTGTGTATGTTTTTATGGCGTTGTTCTGTGTTATATACAGCACTTGTTAACTGGTTCTCCTCTCTGTATTTTGTCCATGCTTGGTTGCTTGGTGTAGATTCCTCTATTTGCTATCTCTCCTACTCTGTCTCCTTATATTCATAGCTCTTCCATTTCTTTTCTCTCTCTCTCATTTTTCTTATACTTTAGTTAATGCTACCTGTTTTTTCTGACTGCTCTCTCTATTCCTAACTTTTCTGATTGCTGTTATTTTCTCCTAATCTTTTATTTTTTTTTTGTCTTACAGGTCTATCTGCCTCACTGTTTTAGGAGCTATCACAGTATCAGCACAGTGTTGTATCAGTGCACTTTTAACAAAGAACACCTGAAGCACTTCATTTATTTCTACTCCTGCATCTTCCCATTCAATTTTGAAATCCTTTCATACTTAAAAGCGAACTGTTCCTGGTCATGCCCCCCTTCAGGATCACAACAATTACAAAGGATTAGGATCACAACAATTACAAAGGATTCCTTTTTCTGTTTTACTGCACCCATCATTATTTCTCTGCATTATTACAGTGTATGTTTTTAGTCTAATTTATTCTTGTTTGCTTTTAATACTTATAGAATCCAGTGAGCACTCTAACCGAGTTGTTAATCCCTTTGGGTCCCTTCAGTGACAATTATTATAGTATTTAATGTTTACTTTTGTTTTTTTTTTTTTTTTATATGAAACTTTATCCTGTAAGCTACTATTTGGCACTTACCTCTTGTATTTTAAGTGACTGATTGTTTTTTTATGCAGTTATCTGGTTCACTTTGTAGTTTAGTGTTCTTCCTGCTCTGTTCACCCTACAGACCCACTCTGCTCCCCTATCCTGCCCCCCATTCCCACCCACCCTCACTACTCCCACATTTATCTATCCTCAACTCCTCCTAAACCACCTATAGCCCAATCACCTAACACCTCCCTCCAGTCACACTCACATCCATTTGTATCCAACCCATTTCTTCATGTTCCATTCCATACCCCACCTACACCTAGCAATACTCTTGACACTACTTTCCACCCTAACCTCCTTAACTCCTCTCCAAAATCCCCACCTCACCCCTCTACCTCACTACACATCCACTTAACAACACACCAACCCACCTGCCTTCTGATTCATATCTTCTGAACTCTATCCCTCCTGCAAAACCCTACTATATAAATTCAAAACCTTACCTACACTTCTCACACTCGAACTTCCCCATCTCCTTTACCCCCATCAAATATGCTATCTACCCATACTTAAAAGCTCCATCCACTTTAGATTATATTATACTCGTGCTTCATCAAATCTCCCTGTCCCTGTCTGGTGACATCCATTCTAAACCTGGCCCTAGCAACTCCCCTCGCACCATCCCTCCAACTCCCTCACACCCTAGCAACCCCAAATCCATTCACCTCACCACAATTAATGTTCAAAGCCTCCGAAACAAACTCCCTTCCTTACATGCCTGGCTCCTACACAATCATTCTTGCTATCACATAAACCTGGCTAAAGCCATTCATAAAAGACAATGAAATCCTACCACCCATCTACCAAATGATCTGCACTGACCGACCTGCAAGAAAGGAGGTGGTGTTGCCATAGTCTACTCCTTCTCTTACACAATTACCTCACACACCAACTACATCCCTAAATTCAATAACTCTAAATTAATTCTAGCCCACCTAAAGGTCAACAATCACAAATCTATCTGCTTAGCCTCGCTGTATATCCCGACTAGCAACAATAACATCTCAACATTAAAAGATACCCTCTCCTGGTTCTCATCTAACATCAAAAGTGAATTGATCATCCTAGGTAACGTAAACATTGATTGGTCCAATATCAACTCTCAATCCCTTTCTCAAACAAAAAGTCTATAACTACACCTAACCAATTAACTTTCCCACCAAGCCAAATAAGGATGGAAATTTTGGCTCTATCCTTGATTGGATTTTAGTATCTCAACCTAATCTAATTTCAAATTCAGGCATCCTCCAAGACTCTATTAGTGACCACCTTCCTGCCTTTCTGACTGGCACTCCTCACTTCTTCAAAAACAACCCCACTATATTCAGACCCACAACCTGTCCAATTTCAACCCGAAAGTTTTCTCTGACTGTCCAAAATTAATTGACTGGACCCCCTTAAAAACCCTACCCTTAGACCACGCCATCAATCACTTTAACAATACATTTCTCAACCTACTCGACCATCATGCTCCCCCTAGAACAAAATAGATCAGATCCAAAATCTTCCCCTTAATATCAAAAGAAACCAAGCTAACCATGTGCCAAAGAGATAAAAAATGTAAACAATACCAAACAATAAACTACCCAGTACACTACTAGAATACAAACAACTCCAGAACAATGTAAATAAATTACTAAATAGAGACCATAAATCCTATTACACAAATCTGAACACTCTTCCAACCCAAAAAAGTTCTGGAGTACTATGTCCTCTCTTCTACATCCCGGTAAAAAAAAAGCGTTTATATCACCTTATCGAAAGATGAAAATAGCGAATGCTATTTCATCGGCCCCAAAACATCTAAACATGAAAATATCAAATATTCAGAAAAGTGAATTTTTTCCCATGGAAAAAATTTGCTGCTCCGAAACACATACACACAACACAAGCACATCAAAGAAACAGCAAACACACACATATACACTTAAATTCCTATGTCTAACACTGCACTAAACTAAACATACACTACTATCTACCCACTTTCCTTAACCCAAACCCTAACCCTAAGGTCCCTCACTATCGCACACTCACCTAACCCGCGCCCTAACCCTAACTCACTTAACCCACCCCTAACCCTAACGTACAATCGCACACTTACCTGAACCCAATGCATAACTTTCCACCACAGCACTAAGAATAGCGAAGCCACAGAAATGGCCAACCAGATTCTTTCCTGAGGAAAGAATTTGCTGTTCTGCAGCTTTGCTATTCTTAGCGTTCGCTGAATAGTGTTTGATATCAAAACATTCGAAGTTTTAATACTTTGATGTTCTGATATAGACCCGTAACAAAGACAATCCTTGTCCCAACCCTAACCTTTCCAACCTAGAAACAGCCAAATCATTCAACTCCTTCTTTGTGAAAGGTATATCCAAACTAACCTCCAGCTTCTCACACTCCCCCCTTCTAGCACATCCCCTCCATCCACCACCCTCTCTTTAGACAACACACATAATTTTCCCACTTTCACACTCAATCCCATCCTACTAGCACTATAAAAAACTCCTCCTCCAGCTAAAACCTTGCAGTTATGCACCAGATAATTTACCCACATCCTTTCTCAAATTATCAGCCAGCAGCTTAGCCCTGACAATCTCCATTCTAATAAACAGATGCATACAAGAATCCTATGTCCTTTCAATTTGGAAACATGCTTTCATTATTCCACTCCATAAGGGAGGTAAAAATATTGACTTTACCAACTTCAGGCCCGTTGTTATCCTTTCTCTACTCTCAAAAATCCATGAAAAATGTATTCATGTACAACTCATGCCTTACCTAACTCACAATAACCTCCTTGCTCCCAACCAACATGGTTTCCGCCTAAGCCACAGTACAATCACTGCCCTTCTCACCTTCCTAAAATGCATCAGTCTTGCTGATGACTCTGGCAAACTCATATCTTCCCTTTTCCTAGACCTGTCCAAAGCCTTTGACACCATCTCCTAACCCATTCTCCTGCCAAAACTCTACAATCTCAACCTATCCCCTTCTACAACATCCTGGTTCTCTAGCTTCCTCTCTGAAAGCTGTAGGCTATAAAATGGAAATCATCTACATCCCTCGATCCCCCTACTTTTCAACATATTCATTAATAACTTTCACCACTCCACCCCTGAGTCCTCCTTGATCCAGTATGCAGATGATTCTACCATCATCTGCACTGCTGACTCCCCCTTCGATCTGCAACTAAAGACCCAATCTGCTTTCACTAAATCTGAAAATTGCATGCATAACAATCATCTTGCCCTGAATGCAAATAAAACAAAACTAATGATCTTTACTCCCTCCAGAACCTCAGTACTTGATAACACTTCCTGTTAGATAATTAGCCAGAATAACACCACCATTGAGACTATGCCTCACACCAAACTCCTAGGTATCATCATTGATGAACATCTGAAATTTGACATCCACATAACAGCCATAAAAAAAAAAACACACCAAAAACTAAGACTCCTATACCACCACAACGGCTTCCTAACTCCCTCCATCAGGAAAACCTTAGCCTCCACCTACTTTCTCCCCTCTTTAATTTACGGTGCCCCCCTACTCACCAACCTCCAACGTGGCTTACAATCTAAACTGGATTCCTGCTACAATAAAATATGCAAATTTGCCACCAACTCCAGAAACTCATTCCATCATTGTTACTCCCTCTATTCTCTACAGTGGTTAGAACTTCCTAATTAGCTGAACTTTCTACAACTCTACCACTGCCCATAAACTTGTGTTGAAGCCATCCAGCTGCCCAACTCTCTCCTCCTCCTTAACCCTCTACATACCCAACAACACACTCTGATCATAAAATCAAAATCTCTTACTCATCCACAAAACTTTTTGCTATCTTACTCCATAGCCAAACTATGGAACTCTCCCACCCCTCCCCCGTAATACTCCTAACCACACCAACTTCAAATACCTACTAAACTCCTACCTGTCATCAAATTGAATATGTCCCTGTTCAATTCCTACTTGAGTGACCCCACTACCATTCGTTTCAGCAGCCTCATCTTCTCTCCACCTAGCAAGCTTCCACTCAACTAAACCTCTAACTCCTCCCCTAAACTTCTGCTAGACATACTTATCTACTAGTATATATTCCTCTACTTCCATCTACTTCTGTAAGTTAAAAAAAGTCCTTATTCTCCAAATGTTAAAGTGCTACAGCCTGAACATGTATTTTGTTTTGTTCCACTGCCACTACAGCCACTCTGTATTCAAATGTAATTACTTTCATACTTTGTACTTCATACTTTACTACTTTGTACTACTTTATCAATATTGTATATACGTTGCTTAATATTCATGATTATATTGTCTGTGTAATTGTCTAAGAACTCATATACTGTATTGTATTGCCTATGGTGCTTTTCTCCCCGGGCCTCCACTGAAAACGGGCTCTTCTTGGCCCAGTGGACTTCCCCAGTTATCAAACTGTAATAAAAATAAATAAATAAATAAACAAATAAATAAATAAATAAATAAATAAGTAAGTAAGTAAGTAAGTAAAATACCAACTGTGACATTTTTTACTCCATCTATAGCTTATAACACTGGGACTGTGGTCAGTTCAGGGAAAAATCAAGTTACTTTCTTAAAGCATTATAAATGGGGCAACAGAGTACATGGTTAAGACGTGATAGATTTGGAGAAGAGCAGAGGATTTAGCAACTACCCTGCCAAAATTACAGGACTGTGAATGGTTGGAAAAGTGCAGCCTTACCTCTAATAGGCATGGATCTCTTTATAAAAATCTTCAAGAATCATTTAATACTAGTTTGACCCAAGTAAAACAGATGTATTTATTTAATAAGATTTTATAGACAAGATCACCAGAAGCTTTAAATGTTTGCATGACTATAATAAAAAAGCACCAGCAAAAAACAACAGGGTACCTGGAGTTTTAGGAGAACAGCAACTGTAATTGAAAAAAATTGAAAAATCTCCAGGTATACTCTGTCGCATATCGTCTACTCAGAGGCAATCTCTGCTTAATATGCAAGGCCATGTCGAACCCAGAGCTGTTGGACATGCTACACTTAAAGAAATCCCAATCCCTCAGAGACACATGCTCCATGGATCTAAACATTGTCATCACAATGAACAAAACATGCTGGAGGGATAGGTTCCTGACCCAGAGACTCACCAGACTCTGAAATAGACTGCCCATACATGTCAAGCAGAGCGCCTCTTTGGTCCTCTTCAAAAGGAACCTTGATGATTGGATGGGAGATAGGAAATTCACCCCGAGGATCACATCAGTCACCCTGCTAGACAGGTGTCCAGGTAAGTAAATATTGTGGGAAGAAATAGCCAGGGAATTGTTATGGCTAGGCTTGTATAGGCTCTGGGGCCAATAGCCTAGTACCAACCTATGAACTTATGAACCTATAATTCTTCCAAGGTCCATATTAAGTTAGCTGCCATCAGTAACAATGTTATTATGGTGCAGAATGTTTCTCTTAAACCATAATGTTTATAAATTAGCAAACTACAGGTCTTCAGAAATCAAACTCTTTCTAAGTCAACTGACTATGTAACACAAAAGGGCTCAGATGATCCATGTTCAAGCACTGGAACAGGCACTGGAGGAATTGGTTTGGGAAGAATTGTACTGACTTCTAGTGTTGTTTCATCAGTCCAGGGGAAGGAAGCCAACTGTGTCCCACAGCAAGAACATCATCTGAAGAAGTCCTAGAAGTTCACTGCATGTACACAGGGGCACAAGGATGTGAGTCCAGCCAAGAGGGCACCCTAAGCAAGCATCATCAGGGAGCAGTACAGCACATCTGTTCTGCAGTCAGCACAGCAGACCATGCACAGTTTTTGCTCTCAAATAAAAGGATGAATGCAGGTCCAGGACACAAAAATCCCAGAGGTTCACTAAGATGATTTCATACTGACCCTGCCTGAACTTGTGCCTGATAGACAGTAAGGTCTCTGATTCAATTATTCCATTCTTAGAGGATGATGTGAAGTGGACTTAAGGACTAGAGACAGAGAGGGAGAGCAGAGCATTGCTGTGGCCCAAAAATATATTTTTCTAGATTAATATTTTACTTATTTTGACATGTGGAGGCACTAAGGAGACTAGTTTATGGAGAGTCATTGGTGCTTCTCCCTTTGTGAATAGGTGTCACTAAGCTAACCTTAAGGCTGTTTAATAAAGAATGCAAATTTAGACTATTGTAGAATATTTTAATCAAGATTCTCTTAAATTATGTGGATTATTTCTACTTAATCATATCCTCAAACATGATCTTGTTACATACATCTACTACTGATACTGTCTAATTAGCGTTTTAAAGATAATTAAGTTAAAATAAGAGATTATGTAGCACTAAAGGTTTACTCTGTGTATTTATATGATGCTTTTCTCTGTCATCTGAGAACTCATTTCAAGAATGTGTTGTCTGCAAAGCAAGGTGGAGTGCAGAGATTCAGTGTGGAGTTTGTGATGTCAGGCTGCCAACAATGCAGGTGACTGCTCACTAGTATCTTCAATGCCAACAGCCTGACATAGGAAGCAACAATTTACCTATTTGAATGTACTTCTTGTGTGATATTCTCTTGACCTGTCAATTGCTATTTAACCTACTCTATGTAATGATATTCTCTAATTTTTTATTTTCTGGGTCTATATTAGAACCGCAAAAGTTCTGTTCACCGAATGCGTAAACACAGACACATATTACGTGAACCATGAATACACCGAACGCCCTAAACCGCGAAATTCAAAAACTCGAACCATCATAGTTGTCCAACCCCACCACCTGCTACATACTACCTACCCAAACAAAATAAATAAACCACATACATACACTAACCAAAGCCCTACTTCTAACTTAAATGAAACCCTACTTCTAACCCTACACTAAATCTTGCATATACTACCATCTATGCACTTACCTTAACCCACACCCTAACCCTAAGGTCCGTAACTATCGCACACATACCCTAAGAAGCTATAACCAAACAAAATAAATAATCCACACACATACATTTAACAAAACCCTACTTCCAACCCTACACTAAACCTCACATACATTACCATCTATGCACTTACCTTAACCCGCACCCAAACCCTAAGGTCTGTAACTATCGCACACTTACCTTACAGAGCTATATTGCAGAAGGGCCAACCATGACAATTTGACATTTTGGATTTCGCGCTTCAGGACGATCGGTGTTTTCGAAGTTCGATGAATGCGTGTCGACGTTTCCTTATTTGGGTAAGTGGACATTCACGGTTTTAATAGGGAACCAATTTTCTTAGTATGTTTTATGGTGGTTTTATTTTGATTTGATTACATTGTAAAAATATATAATACTTCTGGAGCTTTACTCCTCATGTCTTCACTAAAAATGGGCCCGTGGCTCAACTGGACTAACCCGGTTAACAAATGTCAATAAATAAAAAAAAAATAAATAAATGATTTGCTTCCCACGGAGATATGATCTGGTATAATGCAGGATTATGGAGCATGACAAGAATGGCACAATGTGAGAGCCATCCAATGTAATAATTCTGAGGTAGACTTTCTAGCAGGAATCATGCATCTCATCAGCACAGGTACTTGGCAACACTAGGTGACGAGAATGAAGTATAGGTGCTACCTCAAATGAATGAAAAATGTGATGCTATGTGGTGTGAGTGCATTGTAGAGTCTGTACCATCATCTAGCCTACCACAAAGCTGTTATTGGTGGCGGCTGGCCCCTGTCCTACTTGTAGGCAGGATGCAAAGGCTGACCTGTGAAATACTGGGTGATGACAGAGGTCCTTTTCCTTCTTTGCTTCCTTCTTCAGTCTATTTAAGTGCTACTACATTAGGAGAGAAACCAGACAGTGTATGCCAGTTTACTCAGTGTTTACTGTTGTGTCACATTTGGTATATTTTAAAATGTTTGATGATTTTCACTGCTTTTATTACTGTTCATTACTGCTTTTATTTGACTTATTTTATTGTTCTTCGATACTTTTGTATCTTTAAATATTTTATCCTGACTGAACATGAAGTATGTCCACCGGGATCAGTGTTTTACCCTGAGTACAAATGTAAATAAGTAAGTAAGTTATGGCCAGGCTGGGTAGGAAGGGAATATTGGACAGTCATTGCCCTCACATGTGTAGAAGAAAACGCTGACTGCTGCCAGTCTGGGTAAGCTAAGACATTTTACTTGCAGTCTGGGTGGACTGGGTGTATACTGACAGTCTAGGGAGGCGTCTGGTGTTTGCTGGCTGATCCCTACCTAAATAAGTGAACAAAGACAGGGGCTTCAGTGGATGCCAGGATTTGTCAGGGGATATTAGAGGATTTAATTACAGCTGGGAGGAAATCTGGGGTTCAGGCATCCCTTATTACTCCTTGGGTGGCTGTTAGGACTGAAAGAATTTCACAGCATTTTACCTGGGTTTAGCAGCTGGGGGGATACTTGTTATGAGATTACATGTCCTGCTGGGTGCTTTTCTTTGTACTTCTTGGTCCTTCTTTCTGTCAGTCATCAGCCACCTCCACGTCTTCATGGACATGAGGTCCTCTTGCAACTTGAGCACATTCGTATATATGTAGCTACAGAGACATCTTTCAAAGCAATAGAATCACTTCCTCTTTTCTTGGGTTTAGCAGCTATCATGTCATCTTGAGGACCAAGGTATGAATGTAACATCCTTATAGCATCACAGATGATTGCTGGTACTGTACTTTCATCCAATGGGCATCTGCCTATTGGACCCACCAGAACAGTTTGCATCCATAGTCTTATCTTTACCTCTGTGTTATCACTGACCATGACAGCCATGTTAATACCTTAAGTAAAATCCACACTATCCTCAAAATCTTTAGACTGGGGGATTCAAATATCTCTCAGTAAACAGGGTGGTCTACACCATCAGTGGTTAGCATGCCCAGTGATTTCCTGATATTATAAATGCCCACCTCTTCTACAAATAGTTAACATCCTACCAGCTGTCCTAATGTCCTTGATCAAGTACTAACAAATATGGTCATTTCTTGCTCACCTCCACTTGTAACATTTTATCTCATTAAAACAGACCATAAATCACTTACCTTTACCTTTAAGGCTGGTGACATTGCTATTCCAAATAACTCTGTGTTTATAAAATTCTCAAAGGCAAACCTTCTTCAGTTATTTGATGATGTAAATACATTCCACTATAATCCCCGCTTGACAGGCCCCTTTGCTAAAGCTGCCACCTATGCCTCTGACTTATTCTCCCACTTAAATAGTAATATTTGTAAGGAGGCCCAGTTCTCTTCAAATAAAATAGAACATTTAAAAACAACCCACAGTGGTGGAATATTCACAAAATGAACTATATAACAACAGAAAGAAACTGTAATGTTTATAAAAAGTCCCATTCTACCCATCTTAAAAGTGCACTTAAGCAGACAAGCAAAGAACTTATGGGTAGTATAAGGAAGCTCAAAAGTGGACTATGAATTTAAAATAGCCAATGAAACCAAAATTAACTACAATCATGTTTTATCTATGTCAGGGAATTAAGAAGAAGCAAAGCAATATTCAGAGCTACTCCACAATGATAGTGTCCACTATGACCCAAAGGAAATAGCTAGCATCCTAGCTTACAGCTTTGGTGCATATTTTATTCCATAAATAGTTGCAGCTGTTCCAGATTCCACACTTCCAACCACCTCCTGAAATAATTGTGGAACAACTAATCTCAGCCTTCTCAAACACTTAATCCCTAGACATACCAAATTGCCTGATAATCAGTACCAAATATAGAATATCTGAACCCCTGTTAACCCCTTTAATCTAAGCCCCTCCACTGATTCCTTGTCCGAAGTCTGGAAAACAGCCATTGTAATGATTTTACACAAGGACTGCCCAACCTGAGACCCTGGTAATTATCATTAATATCTATAAGTAATTATAGAACCAGTAGTCTCACTAGTCTCATATGCAAAATACTGGAACATATTATGTTTGACCTCAGTAATATGGACATTAAAAATCTCTTATTACAACTCTTAGCCATTGACCTCCAATTCATCTTTGTCGAAGGTAGTCCTGTCTCCTGAACCATGCTAATTTCTTCAAGGAAGTCACAGAAACACATACATATCAACATACTAAGACCTGGTCATGGGGTTTGATACTATTCTCAATGCAGGTAGTGCTGACACACTTGATGGTTAGAGCTTCAGATGCCAGATTTAAAAAAAAAAGTTAGCAGTGGTGTACCACAATGTTCAGTGTTGGGACTTTCAAGCCAACACACCTGGCTTATGGTTATCTAAGTCTCCAAATGACTACAAATTGGAAATTCCTATTTATTGCTGTACTGACTCACAACTGGTCCAACATTGTTTAGATTGTACTAACAACTGATGCAAGGATAGTAGCCTCAAAATGAAGATGAAAAATTGCAGTATAGTTCAGTATAGTTCATTTTGGTAAACAAAACATTTTCACATCATTACCATATTGGTGACACACCCCATCCCATCAGACACTGCCTTAAGGGATTTAGGTGCTCTTGTTGGAAATTCCTTACTTTCTGGCTATCATGTCTCCATAGCAGTTTGGAAATCTTTCTATATGGCTCAACTAATTCCTAAATTTATGTAATCTAGATTCAAAGATGTCTTAGTTCCCTTTTACTCATATCTTATCTGAAACATTGTTTATTGAGTTCTATTAGTTATCCAGACAGATTAACAGCTTTCGCCCAGTGTTCACTCTTTTATAGACTCCTCAATGGGGATCTGGGTCCAGTCTTTTGGGTCATTTGGTTTATTCCTTCACAGAATAAATGGCTCCTCAAATGCCCTGTTAAAGGACTTAAATATTCATCAACAGATAAATGAATTTGTTAGCATGACAGATTCACATCTATCCCAATGTATCCCCACCACTGAAATAAGCTTCCACTATATGTCAAACAGAGTAACATTGTTGCCACCTTCAACGTAAATGTAGGTAACTGGGCATTGAACCTGAAATTCTCCCACCCAGTCTGCCTTGAGGCTGAAGGGAACTTTTCAATATGGTTAATTGGCTAGGTTTCTAATAGTCTAATGATTGCCTAATACTTATATAAGAACCTATAATATAATGGAGTTTTACATTTTTGGTAGGATGACGAATGGGAGGAATACAGTACCTTTACATTGCAACATATAAAAAAAATAATAACATAATCTCAACTGTTCTTGATTTTGATCATATTTTGTCCTGTCCTGTAATCTAAGGATTATAGTCAGTCAATAATACGAGTCGCTTCTTATTTTTCAGAATGTGCATGTTGATGCACATGTTGCTCTATAAACATTTACGTGAAATAGTCTAATAATTAAAAGTTGTTCCCGATTTTGGATCTTTGTACCCTTTTATTTTTGATTTTGTCTGGAATTCTTGAATAAATAATTGAGAGACCTGCCAAATGGCAGCTTGGATAAGTCCAGGATTTCTGCCACTTGTTCTCATCCTGCTCTGGCCTGCACAGATTGTCATTGATATGAAATCCTGAAGTTGGTGTCATATCTTCGTGGAGACATTACAGACTGAGATATTTCTGAGACCCATGATTTCCTGCATATTGGTAAATGAATGACTGCTGATCACGGGGACTGTGTACTCTCTGAAGTACACACTCTATCTTTACCAAACACACATACACACACATGCACACACACACACACACACACACACACACACACACACACACACACACACACACACACACACACACACACACACACACACTAACCAAAGTTTCTAATCACTTGTTTTTTTGAAATTACAGGTGATGAGAATTGACTCTGCCCTGAAAATTGAGCTGTACTCAACATCTTGGTTTATCAACGTGAGAAACTAAAGAAGGAATTTTCAGCAAAAAGTAGGAATTCTGCAGTGTAAACAAGAGTATCACATAAAAGATACAGGAACAAATATGCATATTAGCGATATGAACTCAGAAGTAAACTGATAAGAGAAAGACAGGAGGAATTCTTTGGTCTTGGCATATAAACCGAGAAAAGTAAGGAGGAATAACAGAACATGTGGCTATTTTGGTGAGGGATAAGTAAATAGCAAAATATATTATAGTGTAAATCAAGATTAATCAACTAATCGTAACTGTATAAATGATAGGAAAATATTTTGTGTGCGTATGGGGGAATCAAGCATTCAAACTTTAGAGGGGAGTCAAAAGATTAGACAAGAAATATAATACTATTGACACCATAATTAAATACTAAAACTACAGCAGTTTTGGAAAGAAGCTATGGAACTGTGTCTTTATGTCACACCCATAACCATGCCTTGGACACTAATAGCACTCCATGAATACATGACGTTGCTGTAATGCCTTTAACAAAGAGCTGTAAATAAATGCAGAATGGTAGGATAGGTATGGTACCCACACTAGATCTTAGGGCTAATAGGAATAATAATACATCAGGGAAGGAAATCTGTACTGTTAAATCTGATATCAAAAAAACAAACGTTGGGACTTAATCGGATCTCTTTAGTCAATGGGATAGACAGAATTACTGTGTAAATGAACACATTTTGACTGCAAGCAATATTTATTGTGATACCTTTATATGTAGCATCCAGTTTTAGATCATCATTCACAACATCAGAAATCCAAACACAGACATAGGACCAGATTCCAAAAGAGCTGCTTTTGGTATAAGTCTGCACTGATTCTGAAAGACTGCGGTCCGTGTAAGTGACTTACTTTGGTGTAAGGCTTATCTATAAACAGACTTACTATGGGAACCAGATTTCAAAACACCTGCCTTCACCTCCTCTTAATGTAAGTGGCTACTTACACTGAGAGCAAGTCTTTTGGAATTGGGGCCATACTTTATCTTTAGATAGGCCAACACTATCTTAGGCAAGGAACAGAAAGAAAGTGTCCCTTGTATACTGTACCATTCAGATTAAAAAAATATGTTGAGGGAAATACAAGTGAAACCATTTACCATCCATCCATCAATTGCTTTGAGTGTCATTCAACTCCTGTATTGACCCTGTAGCTGCCATTGCCATCCACAGAGTTTATTATGCAAATAAGGCACATAATGTGGTTGCCAGGCCCTTCTTCATTATCATACCCCCCCCCCACACACACACACACACATATACACACACACACACACACACACACACACACACACACACACACACACACACACACACACACACACACACACACAACAATGGGTAATTCAGAGTGGTTACCATGTGCATCAGTAAGTCACAGTAATCCATCTGCAGTAAAAATTCAGCACTAGTCTCTTTTCAGCTGCATAAAAGAAATGGTATACATGCATATGATTCATGTCCTTTTTTACTTTTTGACTCAGTTTTGAGTTTATTCTATTACTTATAAATTAAGTCAATTATCATGCAACATCAAAATGCCATGCAAAATGAAGTAATATATGTTATGCTGTCTGCAGTACCAGTCTAGTTGACCATTAGCTGCCCAGTATTGTTTAATTTCATCCTAGTTTATTGCCTGTCATATCTACCATTTGTTGTCAGCCAATTGGAAAGCACAAGTGGAAAGGCAGAATGGGACAAATGGAAGTGTTTTATTCTCTGCCCTATATGCCAGGGATTTTTGTTGTGCACTAATTGGGCAGGGCTCTACCACTATATTAACCCCTTTACTTCTGATCATTTCCAAGAAAGCTGTTCTCAAACTATTGTTGTTCTGACCATTTTGTTCCCTGAATAAAAACTGTATCCAGAAAATAAGCAGGCGTTTTCCCTTGAAATTTCTAGACAAAGATAATGGGACAATTATGTATAAAACATCCTTAGGTTTAATTCCAGCATCAAAAGTTAAGAAGCAGTTGCAATCTGAATTTTAATTAAACAAATCCTAACAGTGCCTGCATTTCAATGAGAAGCACACTCATATTTGATGCTGGAAGATCAGAAGACATGGGTTTTGTCCTGTTACCTGGTGTGTCGATTAAGTTTCCAAAGATTATTTTATACTACTGAAGGGGGGTGTACTCCTGAGTCATGTTAAATGAAGGTCCCACATGCCTGAGATGGTGGTAGCTGAGGTAGATGTAAAAAGTCCCAAGGCACTTATAAAAAGTAAGAGAACATTATTAAAATAATTTCAAATATTCCGAACATAAAGCATTATACAGATGAAATTCAAACAAAATCAGATTTTTAAAACAGGAAAAGACTTAAAGAAAATATATAGAGCAGCAAACAAACTATCTCTTAATGTTTATACTACAAATACAACAATATTTTATTTGCTTCTGAAGTGTCTCAAATACATTATATAAAAGAAGCCTACATCTTCCATTCAAAATATACAAAATACAAGCCACGACTATTGCATCTATTTTTTTCAATAAAAGTATGATGAACAGTTTTATGACCGTACTATAGCATTAAAAGAGATACTGAACTTGAAAAGGGACTTTGAACAGAGAAAAAAAAAATAAAAAAATCACTCAATCTTATGAGAAAATAAAACAATTTTGAATAATATCCATAACTTCTAGCCAAAGGCAGACAAAAGTCTCTTGTATTGTCTTAATCTGAATTTATTTAAACATAAGCAATGAAAAAAGCTTTCCACTGAAGGACTGAATAAAACTTTGGAGGATGTCATGTAATATTAAACTTAGTGGGGCTGGATAAATCAACCCATGTATCTTTCAACTTCAATATTATTTATATGCAAAAGTCTAAGTGAGATTATAAAAAAAAAAAATCAGTTATGACCAATAGATCATAAACATTAAAATAAAGAAAACAAAACAACAAACTACAGAAATGTAGCAGTCATTTACTCATTTTTAAATGAATATTTGGTATATCACAAGAAATCAAGCAGCAAAATGCTATGCATTATTTCAGAAACAGTATTTCCAGCATTTGACCTAAATATGGATATGATAAATAAGGTAATCAAGGATTTACTATAAAAATAAGCACCAGAACCTCACACTTTCCCTGGAATGTTTTATAAGAGGTATATTAATATACTTGCAAAATATCTATTGAAACTAATATATGTGTTGATGAAACCAGATGTTGAAACTGATTTGTATTTTGCATAAGCAAAGCTAATGATATCAAAACTTGACAAGGATATCAATTTTCTGATGCATCAAAAATTTGTTCTCAATATACTCTGCATATGTTTTTTTTTTATTTTAGAAAAAGAGGCATATAACAAAAGATGTTTCACAAATCCAATTGACCCCCTAAAATACTATTTAAACTCACAACTCATCAAAAGGAATGTTCTTACAGATGTAGTTACTTAGGAGCATGGTTGCATATTTGGTAGTCATATCCATGAATATATCTCTAGAGGATCAAACTTAATCACATATTTATTAGAATGATATCTATACAATTTGTTTTATATATGATACATGTAAATTAAGTACAACTGGATAAAAGATTAAAGCGTATTACAAGCCTTCCTTCTGATAGGTGTAGAAACAAAAACGACTGTATTCTGGTAATTAGAATTAATTTATTCCACAGCAAAATATTTCCATTTGTCACAGTCATGGTGAAGATTTATATTGTTTTCCTAACTATGAATGCATAACTGATGTCTAGTCAGCAGCAATGACGGGGATGGAGAGGCTGTTATTCAGTTTGCTTTATATTTACTATTGACTCTAGTCTCATGATTTGAAAATTGGTGTTAAAGGCAGAAAAAAATGTCACGATAGTAAAACACATAAAAGCAAATAATCCAACACAAATGTCACAGGATACCTTCTCCTTAAAATGAACAGACACCAGGCAGAGTAAGGTTATAAGCGCTTTCGTTCATTAATATGTTCTTTCTTTAAAAATATATAGCTATGTATAATGCATGAATATGTTTATTATATATGTGTTTTTATAGGATAACTATTCATGTATTATACATAGCTCTATATTTTTAAAGTAAGAACATATTAATGTATTTTTAACTTGAGAGCACACTTAACTAATTCATTCATTTACGTTAATTGATTGTGATTAATTAATTGAATTGTATATAAAAAGGGGGGAGTGTGTAAGGTTTTGTATCTGATGAAGTTCCGTTTGTACTGAATGTGAATAAAGGGAACAAAAGCGCTTATAACCTTACCCTGCCTGGTGTCTAGTTCTTTTCAAGGAAAAGGTATCCTGTGGCAGAAAAAAAATGTCAGCAGAGCCTGATGTTCCAAGACTATTTAAGGGTAATTTATACTGGTTCAGCCATTACAGACAGCTCATTTAGTTTTAATTAATATAAAAGATTTCTACTAGCTAGGTCTATGTCTAACCCACTTTCTAGAAAATTATTTTGTTTTCTTATCAGTATATCTGTTTAACTTATAAGTACTTTTATTAACCATTCATATGGTTCTGAATAAAATCCTACCCACTCTACCCTTCAACGTCAACAGAAGTTGCAGGGGGAAAGGAGGTAGATATTATTTTTGGACTAATAATATCAGAGAAAGAAATCAAAATATGTGTTAACACCAGGACAAGGAAACAGGAAAAAAAAACATTAAAAAGGCAGTGGTATATTATATGAACTAAACTTTTAAATAAACACAAACTGTGGGACATGAACCAAACTTTTAAATAAATATAGATGAACTGTGGTGCGAAAGAATCCTCCTGTAACTGTATGTCCTACAAATATATGTAGGAAGATGAGTGGATCTTATTTAATTTTTCAGTACTATATAACTAATCAGCTCATAATCTGTGTAAGTAGTAAACTTTAATTTAGTTTATTATGTTTGTATCAAGTGTGTGTATATAAGCATTTTATATTCACCCGTACTTCCACATCAACTATACATGTACTACGTTGTAATTAGTTTCATGCTGCTCAACACTAGAAGTCTATATCTCAAGATGCACTCGCTCCAAGCACTCTTTAAAATGGAGAACATCGACATTTGTGCTGTAACAGAGACCTGGTTCAAGGCAGCAGAAAGCACCCCTGCACTGCCAGGCTATAACTCATTCTACACCTTTCGGCCCCAGAACTTGAACAGAAGCTCCAAAGGTGGTGGTGTTTCCATATTCATAAAGGATGTGCACACCTCCAGACAGGTAGCCCAGCATAACACATTAGAGATACTTCAGGCACAGCTAACACTGGGTAAGACAGCGATTCAGGATGTAGCCTGTTATAGGTCCCCAACCATGTCCCAAGACACTCACTCCATATTTCTAAGCACCCTGGAGAATATTAGGGTCCAACCTAACACTCTCATACTGGGTGACTTCAACTACCGCTCCATTAACTGGGAAAACTGCTCGTGTAACAATACACTTGCCCAGCGTTTCCTGGAATTCATTAATTCCAATGCCCTGGATCAGCTTGTTCTTGCCCCCACTAGAGGTAGCAACATCCTTGACCTGGTCATTACTAACATGGGTGACCATTGCTCTACACCAATAGTCAACTCCTCCCTGGTTAGATCTGACCACAAACTAATCACCTTGGAAATCCACATCCCTCGCACCCCCACCACACCCTGCAAAGGTAACCACCATGAAAAACTTCTCCAAAGCTAACTTTGGGCTCCTAAGAACAGAGGAGGCTAACTTCACGTCACCCATGCAAATGCAGAGTAGTTGCATGACTGGCGAATCATACACCAATGCACTCTACAAACACGTACACAAATGCATGGATCTCACCATACCCAATAGAACCAAGATGCTCTCTTTCAAAAAAAGGAAGCCAATCTGGTGGTCCCCTGCCATAAACAAACTGTATAACAGAAGGAGGAAACTGATGGGGAATAATGTGAAGTCCCAAGTCTGGAAAAACTCCCTTATCAGCCTCAACAAAAAGTTGAGATCTCTCATCAAATCCTCTAAAGCTAGCTATGAAAACAGAATTGCAGCAGATAGTAAAGACAACCACAAGGCCTTCTATAGTTATGTAAAGAATCTCAGGTTTGCTCTGAGCTACTGAACAATGGTACCTCCTATATCGAGCCAACAGATACAGTGCCAACTTTACCCCTCTCACCCCCAAAGAACCAATCACAGTACCAGTAGATTGCCAGACACCCAGTATTACTGCTGCACAGATTAAAACAACACTGTCCAAGGCCAAGAATGCAGCTTCTGTGGGACCTGACAATATCCTTGGCTGTGTTCCACATGAACTACAGAGTGAATTGGCACCTCACCTGTGTGCCCTGTTCAATCACAGCCTCACCTCAGGCTATGTCCCTACCAAATGGCGCACTACTATAGTCATCCCTCTCCACAAAGGAGGAGCGGCTACAGACCCTGGGAACTATCGCCCCATTAACCTGATAAGTCTGATATGCAAAGCTATGGAACACATCATCATGGACCTAATAAGCAAGGATATGGGGAATCTCCAAAATCTGGATCCCACACACTTTGGTTTTGTGAAGGGTAGATCATGCCTGCTCAACTTGTAAGACTTCTTTGAGTCAGTCACCAGAGCTGTGGATGAAGGCAAGGTGGTTCATACAGCCTACCTTGATCTGGCCAAGGCCATTGATACAACTCCCAACTCACAAATCACAGAAAAACTCACCAAGCTAGGCATCAACCCCTATATCACTAGGTGGGTTGCAAACAGGCTCATAGATAGAACATAGACATCCTACAGAAAGGCCTCACTGAGACCAACGCCTGGTGTCAGAACCATTGCCTTAAACTCAATGCCAAAAAATGTGTCGTCATCCCCTTTGGGAAAAACCCAGTTCCCATGAACTACCACATCGATGGTAGTCCAGTGAACACAGAAGGTGTTATAAGAGATCTGGGAACACAGGTTGACAGCAACCTCTCTTTTGACCACCACACTGCCACTGTGGTCAGAAAGTCTTTCTATGTGGCACATCTCATTACTAAGGGGTTTGCATCCAGGAGGAAAGAGGTCATTTTCTTCCTCTACACTTCCTTCATTAGGCCAGTCATCGAGTACAATACCCCATTTGGTATGCACCTCACCAGACACCTGCAACAACTAGAGAGGCCACAAAAGTACCTTACAAAGAGGATCCTAGGCCTTAAACACTTGTCCTATATGGACAGACTCAAAAAACTCCAACTATTTTCTGTTGCATATCACCTACTTAGAGGATTGACTTACAAAGACATGTCTCCCCCAGCTCTTTTAGAAATGCTTTGTCTAAAGAAATCCCAATCCCTCCACACCACATGCTCCAGAGACCTCAACCTCATTACCACAATCAACAGAACGTTTTGAAGAGACAGGTTCATAACTCAGTGACTGCCCATGCTATGGAATAGACTTCCCATACATGTCAAACAGAGCACCTCACTGGCCCTCTTCAAGAGGAATCTTGATGAGTGGATGGGAAATATAAAATTCACCCCAGCGATCACTCCAGTGGCTCTACTCGAGAGAGGCACTGGAAACTAAGGTCAGGTGGCACGATGCCAGGTTAATCCTATGGGCTAGGCTTGTAAAGGCTCCAGGGCCATTAGCCTAGTACACACCTATGAACCTATGAAGTGTGTATACATTCTAAATGTACTACTGTTAAGATACCCCCCCCCCCCACATGCTGTATGTACTCAAAATGTGCCTTTTGATGTACTATATATTCTATTTGTGTTTCTTGTGGAGCTTTTCTCCCCTAGCCTCCACTGAAAGTTGGCTCTGCATGTCCCAGTGGACTTTCCCAGTAAACAAATGCCAATAAATAAATAAATAGCAAAAGTTTGTGCGATATAGCAAATCCCCAACCATGTAAATCTGTATTAGACCTCCATTATTTGAGGCATTGTAAAGGACTGCAAGTTAACCCAGATTCCAATGAGAACTCAAAAACAAATGTTAGGTACTGCGCTGGTGAATCGTCTTTTGTGTTCAAAAAGACACACATTTCCCAACCCGTCAAACTGGATACCACTTAAATCATGTGTCTTAGTGTCCTGAGCGTCAGACCATAAAAAAGAAAAAAATTATGAATGTCTATAGCAGCAAGAATGTCCATTATAAACTGAAAAAGTGCTTTTGTTAAAAGGCAGTATTTTTTCCTTTTGCTTAACTTAAGTTTTACAAGCAAAATTATTCCATGGTTTGTCTCCTTCTTACTGATGAGGACAATATACAGATCTTACAAAAACCCAAACATTTTTAACCAATAAATCTTTCAAATCCTAAATGAAAAATAGAATGCAGGTCAGATTTTTTATATTTTTACCAGTTTTAAATGTAAAATGTGGAAATTCACTGACAGCATCAGAAACCAAATTATTTGCTTTAAAATTAACCAGTTATTCTGAATAATATCTTGACTTTTTTGTTCCATGATTATAGTGTAAAACCAGTGCTCTCTTGTGTCTATATGCCCAATAGACACTTTGTGCTTTTTCCCTGTAGGTGTACTGTTAAACAATCCAGTCCCTAACAGAATCAGTCCCCTTCTAGTTGTAACTTCCTTGCATATTTTGTGTACCAAAATTCTGGGGTAGCCCCTTTCAAAAACATATTAATAAACATGTGGTTCTCTTGAAAATAAACATTATCATCCAAAATCTTTTTGGGTCAAACAAATAAACTGGCCCTTAATAAGACCCTTTTTCATATAAAATGGGTGTGAACTGCTAAAATGCAAATAGCTGTTACTGAAAGTAGGTTTCTTATGAATATTAGAATGGAACATACAATTCATATTTTAAATATTAACATTCAAATATTTCACACTACTTTTATCAAAATTATAAGTGAACTTAAAAAATTAGTAGTAGTATGTAAGTAATTAACAAAGCCCACAATACAATCAGGTGGACCCTCCCACTGAATAAATATATCATCATGGTACCTTAAGTATAATATACAGTTATGGTAATAGCTAGAAGGAAAAAGAAAAATTGTCCCCCAAGAATACATAACTAAATTAGCAAATGTATGGGCACGAGCAATACCCAATCACTACATAGGTTATTGGTTCATAGGTAAGTACTAGGCTATCAGCCCTAGGGCTTATACAAGCCTAGCCAAAAATGCCACCCAAGAAAATTATTTTCCTGTTCCCCTGTCAAACAGAGCCACAGAGATGATCCCCAGGGTGAATGTCCAATTTCCCATCCAGTCATCAAGATTTTTCTTGAAGAGTGCTAATGAGAAGCTTTGTTTGATATAGATAGGTAGTTTGTTCCAGAGTATGGGAAGTCTCTGGGACAGGAATCTATCCCTCCAGCATGTTCTGTTAGGATAACTACTCATGTATTATACATAGCTCTATATTTTTAAAGTAAGAACATATTAATGTATTTTTAACTTGAGAGCACACTTAACTAATTTATTCATTTATGTTAATTGATTGTGAATAATTAATTGAATTGTATATAAAAAGGGGGGAGTGTGTAAGGTTTTGTATCTGATGAAGTTCCGTTTGTACTGAATGTGAATAAAGGGAACAAAAGTGCTTATAACCTTACCCTGCCTGGTGTCTAGTTCTTTTCAAGGAAAAGGTATCCTGTGGCAGAAAAAAAATGTCAGCAGAGCCTGATGTTCCAAGACTATTTAAGGGTAATTTATACTGGTTCAGCCATTACAGATAGCTCGTTTAGTTTTAATTAATATAAAAGTTTTCTACTAGCTAGGTTTATGTCTAACCCACTTTCTAGAAAATTATTTTGTTTTCTTATCAGTATATCTGTTTAACTTATAAGTACTTTTATTAACCATTCATATGGTTCTGAATAAAATCCTACCCACTCTACCCTTCAACGTCAACAGAAGTTGCAGGGGGAAAGGAGGTAGATATTATTTTTGGACTAATAATATCAGAGAAAGAAATCAAAATATGTGTTAACACCAGGACAAGGAAACAGGAAAAAAAAACATTAAAAAGGCAGTGTTATATTATATGAACTAAACTTTTAAATAAACACAAACTGTGGGACATGAACCAAACTTTTAAATAAATATAGATGAACTGTGGTGCAAAAGAATCCTCCTGTAACTGTATGTCCTACAAATATATGTAGGAAGATGAGTGGATCTTATTTAATTTTTCAGTACTATATAACTAATCAGCTCATAATCTGTGTAAGTAGTAAACTTTAATTTAGTTTATTATGTATGTATCAAGTGTGTGTATATAAGCATTTTATATTCACCCGTACTTCCACGTCAACTATACATGTACTACGTTGTAATTAGTTTCATGCTGCTCAACACTAGAAGTCTATATCTCAAGATGCACTCGCTCCAAGCACTCTTTAAAATGGAGAACATCGACATTTGTGCTGTAACAGAGACCTGGTTCAAGGCAGCAGAAAGCACCCCTGCACTGCCAGGCTATAACTCATTCTACACCTTTCGGCCCCAGAACTTGGACAGAAGCTCCAAAGGTGGTGGTGTTTCCATATTCATAAAGGATGTGCACACCTCCAGACAGGTAGCCCAGCATAACACATTAGAGATACTTCAGGCACAGCTAACACTGGGTAAGACAGTGATTCAGGACATAGCCTGTTATAGGTCCCCAACCATGTCCCAAGACACTCACTCCATATTTCTAAGCACCCTGGAGAATATTAGGGTCCAACCTAACACTCTCATACTGGGTGACTTCAACTACCGCTCCATTAACTGGGAAAACTACTCGTGTAACAATACACTTGCCCAACGTTTCCTGGAATTCATTAATTCCAATGCCCTGGATCAGCTTGTTCTTGCCCCCACTAGAGGTAGCAACATCCTTGACCTGGTCATTACTAACATGGGTGACCATTGCTCTACACCAATAGTCAACTCCTCCCTGGTTAGATCTGACCACAAACTAATCACCTTGGAAATCCACATCCCTCGCACCCCCACCACACCCTGCAAAGGTAACCACCATGAAAAACTTCTCCAAAGCTAACTTTGGGCTCCTAAGAACAGAGGAGGCTAACTTCACGTCACCCATACAAATGCAGAGTAGTTGCATGACTGCCGAATCATACACCAATGCACTCTACAAACACGTACACAAATGCATGGATCTCCCCATACCCAATAGAACCAAGATGCTCTCTTTCAAAAAAAGGAAGCCAATCTGGTGGTCCCCTGCCATAAACAAACTGTATAACAGAAGGAGGAAACTGATGGGGAATAATGTGAAGTCCCAAGTCTGGAAAGACTCCCTTATCAGCCTCAACAAAAAGTTGAGATCTCTCATCAAATCCTCTAAAGCTAGCTATGAAAACAGAATTGCAGCAGATAGTAAAGACAACCACAAGGCCTTCTATAGTTATGTAGAGAATCTCAGGTTTGCTATGAGCTACTGAACAATGGTACCTCCTATATCGAGCCAACAGATACAGTGCCAACTTTACCCCTCTCCCCCCCAAAGAACCAATCACAGTACCAGTAGATTGCCAGACACCCAGTATTACTGCTGCACAGATTAAAACAACACTGTTCAAGGCCAAGAATGCAGCTTCTGTGGGACCTGACAATATCCTTGGCTGTGTTCCACATGAACTACAGAGTGAATTGGCACCTCACCTGTGTGCCCTGTTCAATCACAGCCTTACCTCAGGCTATGTCCCTACCAAATGGCGCACTACTATAGTCATCCCTCTCCACAAAGGAGGAGCGGCTACAGACCCTGGGAACTATCGCCCCATTAACCTGATAAGTCTGATATGCAAAGCTATGGAACACATCATCATGGACCTAATAAGCAAGGATATGGGGAATCTCCAAAATCTGGATCCCAAACACTTTGGTTTTGTGAAGGGTAGATCATGCCTGCTCAACTTGGAAGACTTCTTTGAGTCAGTCACCAGAGCTGCGGATGAAGGCAAGGTGGTTCATACAGCCTACCTTGATCTGGCCAAGGAATTTGATACAACTCCCAACTCACAAATCACAGAAAAACTCACCAAGCTAGGCATCAACCCCTATATCACTAGGTGGGTTGCAAACAGGCTCATAGATAGAACATAGACATCCTACAGAAAGGCCTCACTGAGACCAACGCCTGGTGTCAGAACCATTGTCTTAAACTCAATGCCAAAAAATGTGTCGTCATCCCCTTTGGGAAAAACCCAGTTCCCATGAACTACCACATCGATGGTAGTCCAGTGAACACAGAAGGTGTTATAAGAGATCTGGGAACACAGGTTGACAGCAACCTCTCTTTTGACCACCACACTGCCACTGTGGTCAGAAAGTCTTTCTATGTGGCACATCTCATTACTAAGGGGTTTGCATCCAGGAGGAAAGAGGTCATTTTCTTCCTCTACTCTTCCTTCATTAGGCCAGTCATCGAGTACAATACCCCATTTGGTATGCACCTCACCAGACACCTGCAACAACTAGAGAGGCCACAAAAGTACCTTACAAAGAGGATCCTAGGCCTTAAACACTTGTCCTATATGGACAGACTCAAAAAACTCCAACTATTTTCTGTTGCATATCACCTACTTAGAGGATTGACTTACAAAGACATGTCTCCCCCAGCTCTTTTAGAAATGCTTTGTCTAAAGAAATCCCAATCCCTCCACACCACATGCTCCAGAGACCTCAACCTCATTACCACAATCAACAGAACGTTTTGAAGAGACAGGTTCATAACCCAGAGACTGCCCATGCTATGGAATAGACTTCCCATACATGTCAAACAGAGCACCTCACTGGCCCTCTTCAAGAGGAATCTTGATGAGTGGATGGGAAATATAAAATTCACCCCAGCGATCACTCCAGTGGCTCTACTCGAGAGAGGCACTGGAAACTAAGGTCAGGTGGCACGATGCCAGGTTAATCCTATGGGCTAGGCTTGTAAAGGCTCCAGGGCCATTAGCCTAGTACACACCTATGAATCTATGAAGTGTGTATACATTCTAAATGTACTACTGTTAAGATACCCCCCCCCCCCACATGCTGTATGTACTCAAAATGTGCCTTTTGATGTACTATATATTCTATTTGTGTTTCTTGTGGAGCTTTTCTCCCCTAGCCTCCACTGAAAGTTGGCTCTGCTTGTCCCAGTGGACTTTCCCAGTAAACAAATGCCAATAAATAAATAAATAGCAAAAGTTTGTGCGATATAGCAAATCCCCAACCATGTAAATCTGTATTAGACCTCCATTATTTGAGGCATTGTAAAGGACTGCAAGTTAACCCAGATTCCAATGAGAACTCAAAAACAAATGTTAGGTACTGCGCTGGTGAATCGTCTTTTGTGTTCAAAAAGACACACATTTCCCAACCCGTCAAACTTGATACCACTTAAATCATGTGTCTTAGTGTCCTGAGCGTCAGACCATAAAAAAGAAAAAAATTATGAATGTCTATAGCAGCAAGAATGTCCATTATAAACTGAAAAAAGTGCTTTTTGTTAAAAGGCAGTATTTTTTTCCTTTTGCTTAACTTAAGTTTTTACAAGCAAAATTATTCCATGGTTTGTCTCCTTCTTACTGATGAGGACAATATACAGATCTTACAAAAACCCAAACATTTTTAACCAATAAATCTTTCAAATCCTAAATGAAAAATAGAATGCAGGTCAGATTTTTTTATATTTTTACCAGTTTTAAATGTAAAATGTGGAAATTCACTGACAGCATCAGAAACCAAATTATTTGCTTTAAAATTAACCAGTTATTCTGAATAATATCTTGACTTTTTTGTTCCATGATTATAGTGTAAAACCAGTGCTCTCTTGTGTCTATATGCCCAATAGACACTTTGTGCTTTTTCCCTGTAGGTGTACTGTTAAACAATCCAGTCCCTAACAGAATCAGTCCCCTTCTAGTTGTAACTTCCTTGCATATTTTGTGTACCAAAATTCTGGGGTAGCCCCTTTCAAAAACATATTAATAAACATGTGGTTCTCTTGAAAATAAACATTATCATCCAAAATCTTTTTGGGTCAAACAAATAAACTGGCCCTTAATAAGACCCTTTTTCATATAAAATGGGTGTGAACTGCTAAAATGCAAATAGCTGTTACTGAAAGTAGGTTTCTTATGAATATTAGAATGGAACATACAATTCATATTTTAAATATTAACATTCAAATATTTCACACTACTTTTATCAAAATTATAAGTGAACTTAAAAAATTAGTAGTAGTATGTAAGTAATTAACAAAGCCCACAATACAATCAGGTGGACCCTCCCACTGAATAAATATATCATCATGGTACCTTAAGTATAATATACAGTTATGGTAATAGCTAGAAGGAAAAAGAAAAATTGTCCCCCAAGAATACATAACTAAATTAGCAAATGTATGGGCACGAGCAATACCCAATCACTACATAGGTTATTGGTTCATAGGTAAGTACTAGGCTATCAGCCCTAGGGCTTATACAAGCCTAGCCAAAAATGCCACCCAATAAAATTATTTTCCTGTTCCCCTGTCAAACAGAGCCACAGAGATGATCCCCAGGGTGAATGTCCAATTTCCCATCCAGTCATCAAGATTTTTCTTGAAGAGTGCTAATGAGAAGCTTTGTTTGATATAGATAGGTAGTTTGTTCCAGAGTATGGGAAGTCTCTGGGACAGGAATCTATCCCTCCAGCATGTTCTGTTAGGATAACTATTCATGTATTATACATAGCTCTATATTTTTAAAGTAAGAACATATTAATGTATTTTTAACTTGAGAGCACACTTAACTAATTCATTCATTTACGTTAATTGATTGTGAATAATTAATTGAATTGTATATAAAAAGGGGGGAGTGTGTAAGGTTTTGTATCTGATGAAGTTCCGTTTGTACTGAATGTGAATAAAGGGAACAAAAGTGCTTATAACCTTACCCTGCCTGGTGTCTAGTTCTTTTCAAGGAAAAGGTATCCTGTGGCAGAAAAAAAATGTCAGCAGAGCCTGATGTTCCAAGACTATTTAAGGGTAATTTATACTGGTTCAGCCATTACAGACAGCTCGTTTAGTTTTAATTAATATAAAAGTTTTCTACTAGCTAGGTTTATGTCTAACCCACTTTCTAGAAAATTATTTTGTTTTCTTATCAGTATATCTGTTTAACTTATAAGTACTTTTATTAACCATTCATATGGTTCTGAATAAAATCCTACCCACTCTACCCTTCAACGTCAACAGAAGTTGCAGGGGGAAAGGAGGTAGATATTATTTTTGGACTAATAATATCAGAGAAAGAAATCAAAATATGTGTTAACACCAGGACAAGGAAACAGGAAAAAAAAACATTAAAAAGGCAGTGTTATATTATATGAACTAAACTTTTAAATAAACACGAACTGTGGGACATGAACCAAACTTTTAAATAAATATAGATGAACTGTGGTGCAAAAGAATCCTCCTGTAACTGTATGTCCTACAAATATATGTAGGAAGATGAGTGGATCTTATTTAATTTTTCAGTACTATATAACTAATCAGCTCATAATCTGTGTAAGTAGTAAACTTTAATTTAGTTTATTATGCATGTATCAAGTCTGTGTATATAAGCATTTTATATTCACCCGTACTTCCACGTCAACTATACATGTACTACGTTGTAATTAGTTTCATGCTGCTCAACACTAGAAGTCTATATCTCAAGATGCACTCGCTCCAAGCACTCTTTAAAATGGAGAACATCGACATTTGTGCTGTAACAGAGACCTGGTTCAAGGCAGCAGAAAGCACCCCTGCACTGCCAGGCTATAACTCATTCTACACCTTTCGGCCCCAGAACTTGGACAGAAGCTCCAAAGGTGGTGGTGTTTCCATATTCATAAAGGATGTGCACACCTCCAGACAGGTAGCCCAGCATAACACATTAGAGATACTTCAGGCACAGCTAACACTGGGTAAGACAGTGATTCAGGACATAGCCTGTTATAGGTCCCCAACCATGTCCCAAGACACTCACTCCATATTTCTAAGCACCCTGGAGAATATTAGGGTCCAACCTAACACTCTCATACTGGGTGACTTCAACTACCGCTCCATTAACTGGGAAAACTACTCGTGTAACAATACACTTGCCCAACGTTTCCTGGAATTCATTAATTCCAATGCCCTGGATCAGCTTGTTCTTGCCCCCACTAGAGGTAGCAACATCCTTGACCTGGTCATTACTAACATGGGTGACCATTGCTCTACACCAATAGTCAACTCCTCCCTGGTTAGATCTGACCACAAACTAATCACCTTGGAAATCCACATCCCTCACACCACACCCTGCAAAGGTAACCACCATGAAAAACTTCTCCAAAGCTAACTTTGGGCTCCTAAGAACAGAGGAGGCTAACTTCACGTCACCCATACAAATGCAGAGTAGTTGCATGACTGCCGAATCATACACCAATGCACTCTACAAACACGTACACAAATGCATGGATCTCCCCATACCCAATAGAACCAAGATGCTCTCTTTCAAAAAAAGGAAGCCAATCTGGTGGTCCCCTGCCATAAACAAACTGTATAACAGAAGGAGGAAACTGATGGGGAATAATGTGAAGTCCCAAGTCTGGAAAGACTCCCTTATCAGCCTCAACAAAAAGTTGAGATCTCTCATCAAATCCTCTAAAGCTAGCTATGAAAACAGAATTGCAGCAGATAGTAAAGACAACCACAAGGCCTTCTATAGTTATGTAAAGAATCTCAGGTTTGCTCTGAGCTACTGAACAATGGTTCCTCCTATATCGAGCGAACAGATACAGTGCCAACTTTACCCCTCTCCCCCCCAAAGAACCAATCACAGTACCAGTAGATTGCCAGACACCCAGTATTACTGCTGCACAGATTAAAACAACACTGTTCAAGGCCAAGAATGCAGCTTCTGTGGGACCTGACAATATCCTTGGCTGTGTTCCACATGAACTACAGAGTGAATTGGCACCTCACCTGTGTGCCCTGTTCAATCACAGCCTCACCTCAGGCTATGTCCCTACCAAATGGCGCACTACTATAGTCATCCCTCTCCACAAAGGAGGAGCGGCTACAGACCCTGGGAACTATCGCCCCATTAACCTGATAAGTCTGATATGCAAAGCTATGGAACACATCATCATGGACCTAATAAGCAAGGATATGGGGAATCTCCAAAATCTGGATCCCACACACTTTGGTTTTGTGAAGGGTAGATCATGCCTGCTCAACTTGGAAGACTTCTTTGAGTCAGTCACCAGAGCTGTGGATGAAGGCAAGGTGGTTCATACAGCCTACCTTGATCTGGCCAAGGAATTTGATACAACTCCCAACTCACAAATCACAGAAAAACTCACCAAGCTAGGCATCAACCCCTATATCACTAGGTGGGTTGCAAACAGGCTCATAGATAGAACATAGACATCCTACAGAAAGGCCTCACTGAGACCAACGCCTGGTGTCAGAACCATTGTCTTAAACTCAATGCCAAAAAATGTGTCGTCATCCCCTTTGGGAAAAACCCAGTTCCCATGAACTACCACATCGATGGTAGTCCAGTGAACACAGAAGGTGTTATAAGAGATCTGGGAACACAGGTTGACAGCAACCTCTCTTTTGACCACCACACTGCCACTGTGGTCAGAAAGTCTTTCTATGTGGCACATCTCATTACTAAGGGTTTGCATCCAGGAGGAAAGAGGTCATTTTCTTCCTCTACTCTTCCTTCATTAGGCCAGTCATCGAGTACAATACCCCATTTGGTATGCACCTCACCAGACACCTGCAACAACTAGAGAGGCCACAAAAGTACCTTACAAAGAGGATCCTAGGCCTTAAACACTTGTCCTATATGGACAGACTCAAAAAACTCCAACTATTTTCTGTTGCATATCACCTACTTAGAGGATTGACTTACAAAGACATGTCTCCCCCAGCTCTTTTAGAAATGCTTTGTCTAAAGAAATCCCAATCCCTCCACACCACATGCTCCAGAGACCTCAACCTCATTACCACAATCAACAGAACGTTTTGAAGAGACAGGTTCATAACCCAGAGACTGCCCATGCTATGGAATAGACTTCCCATACATGTCAAACAGAGCACCTCACTGGCCCTCTTCAAGAGGAATCTTGATGAGTGGATGGGAAATATAAAATTCACCCCAGCGATCACTCCAGTAGCTCTACTCGAGAGAGGCACTGGAAACTAAGGTCAGGTGGCACGATGCCAGGTTAATCCTATGGGCTAGGCTTGTAAAGGCTCCAGGGCCATTAGCCTAGTACACACCTATGAACCTATGAAGTGTGTATACATTCTAAATGTACTACTGTTAAGATACCCCCCCCCCCCACATGCTGTATGTACTCAAAATGTGCCTTTTGATGTACTATATATTCTATTTGTGTTTCTTGTGGAGCTTTTCTCCCCTAGCCTCCACTGAAAGTTGGCTCTGCTTGTCCCAGTGGACTTTCCCAGTAAACAAATGCCAATAAATAAATAAATAGCAAAAGTTTGTGCGATATAGCAAATCCCCAACCATGTAAATCTGTATTAGACCTCCATTATTTGAGGCATTGTAAAGGACTGCAAGTTAACCCAGATTCCAATGAGAACTCAAAAACAAATGTTAGGTACTGCGCTGGTGAATCGTCTTTTGTGTTCAAAAAGACACACATTTCCCAACCCGTCAAACTTGATACCACTTAAATCATGTGTCTTAGTGTCCTGAGCGTCAGACCATAAAAAAGAAAAAAATTATGAATGTCTATAGCAGCAAGAATGTCCATTATAAACTGAAAAAAGTGCTTTTTGTTAAAAGGCAGTATTTTTTTCCTTTTGCTTAACTTAAGTTTTTACAAGCAAAATTATTCCATGGTTTGTCTCCTTCTTACTGATGAGGACAATATACAGATCTTACAAAAACCCAAACATTTTTAACCAATAAATCTTTCCAATCCTAAATGAAAAATAGAATGCAGGTCAGATTTTTTTATATTTTTACCAGTTTTAAATGTAAAATGTGGAAATTCACTGACAGCATCAGAAACCATATAATTTGCTTTAAAATTAACCAGTTATTCTGAATAATATCTTGACTTTTTTTGTTCCATGATTATAGTGTAAAACCAGTGCTCTCTTGTGTCTATATGCCCAATAGACACTTTGTGCTTTTTCCCTGTAGGTGTACTGTTAAACAATCCAGTCCCTAACAGAGTCAGTCCCCTTCTAGTTGTAACTTCCTTGCATATTTTGTGTACCAAAATTCTGGGGTAGCCCCTTTCAAAAACATATTAATAAACATGTGGTTCTCTTGAAAATAAACATTATCATCCAAAATCTTTTGGGTCAAACAAATAAACTGGCCCTTAATAAGACCCTTTTTCATATAAAATGGGTGTAAACTGCTAAAATGCAAATAGCTGTTACTGAAAGTAGGTTTCTTATGAATATTAGAATGGAACATACAATTCATATTTTAAATATTAACATTCAAAAATTTCACACTACTTTTATCAAAATTATAAGTGAACTTAAAAAATTAGTAGTAGTATGTAAGTAATTAACAAAGCCCACAATACAATCAGGTGGACCCTCCCACTGAATAAATATATCATCATGGTACCTTAAGTATAATATACAGTTATGGTAATAGCTAGAAGGAAAAAGAAAAATTGTCCCCCAAGAATACATAACTAAATTAGCAAATGTATGGGCATGAGCAATACCCAATCACTACATAGGTTATTGGTTCATAGGTAAGTATTAGGCTATCAGCCCTAGGGCTTATACAAGTCTAGCCAAAAATGCCACCCAAGAAAATTATTTTCCTGTTCCCCTGTCAAACAGAGCCACAGAGATGATCCCCAGGGTGAATGTCCAATTTCCCATCCAGTCATCAAGATTTTTCTTGAAGAGTGCTAATGAGAAGCTTTGTTTGATATAGATAGGTAGTTTGTTCCAGAGTATGGGAAGTCTCTGGGACAGGAATCTATCCCTCCAGCATGTTCTGTTTATTGTGGTGACTAGGTTTAGGTCCCTAGAGTGTGTAGCTCAGAGGGATTGGAATTTCTTTAAGTGGAGCATGTACAACAGCTCTAAGTTTGACATAGCTGTGTATGGTAGGCAGAGATCGCCTCTGAATAGCGATTGAGTCAAGCTGGAGTTTTTTGAGACGGTCTGCGTAGGGCATCTGTTTGAGGCCAGTAATCCTCTTTGTGAGGTATTTCTGTGGCCTTTCCATTTGTTGTAGATGTCTTGTGAGGTACATACCAAAAGGGGTGTTGTACTCTATAATGGGTCTAATGAGTGATGAGTAGAGGGGAACAATGACCCCTTTTTTCCTGGATGAGAAACCTTTTGTGATGAGGTGTGCCACGTAAAAGGATTTCCTGACTACTGTGGCAATGTGATTATCAAAGGCGAGACTACTATCCATCTGTGTCCCAAGGTCTCTTATAGGTTCATAGGTAGGTACTAGGCTATCGGTGTTAAGTAAACTGCCACCTATGTGGTAGCTCATGGGTACAGAGTTTTTACCACAGGGGATGACAATGCACTTTTTGGCATTGAGCTTGAGGCCATGGCTTTGACACTAGGCTTCTGTCTCAGTGAGGCCCTTTTGTAGGATGTCCACATTGTTAGGAGTTTCAATTATGGCTCCTAGTTTGCAGTCTTCAGCAAACTTCATTAGCCAAAGACCTTCTTTCTTAGTCTGTACTTCAGAAAAGTAGATATCAAACAGGAGAGGACCCAAGACTGAACCCTGTGGTACTCCACTTGTCACTGGTCTGAAATCGGATTTAGAGTCTGCTACTTTCACAGTGTGGGTTCTGTTAGTGAGCCAGTTGGCAACCCATCTTGTGACATAGGGATTTATACCTAGTTTAGTGAGTTTATCTATAATTCCAGCGTGGGGGATGGTGTCAAAAGCCTTGGCGAGATCTAGATAGGCTGTGTGAACCACCTTACCCTCGTCTACAGCTTTGGTGACTGCCTCAAAGAAGTCAATCAGGTTTAGGAGACATGATCTGCCTTTTACAAACCCAATCTGGGTGGGGTCCAGAGTTTGGAGATTACCAGTGTCTTTGTTTACAAGTTCCATGATGATATACGTTCCATGGGCTTGCAAACCAGGCTCGTTAGGCTAATGGGGAGGCAGATCCCGGGGTCCGTAGTGGTTCCCCCTTTGTGGACTGCGATAATCATCACTGTGCGCCATTCAGTGGGCATAAAGCCTGAGGTGAGGCTTTGATTGAACATGGTGCTTAGGTGGGGTGCCAGTTCATTCTGTAGTTCATGTAGAATGCAGGCTGGGATGTTGTCAGGTCCCATGGATGCTGTGATCTTGGCTTTGGAGAGTGATTTTTACCTGTGCAGCCATGATTACATGAACTTTGCATTCTTCCGGTATAGAGATGGGCCCTTTAGGTCGTGGGGGGGGGTAAAGTTAGCACTGAACCTATCTGCCAGGATATTGGCAATATCAATTGGGTCTGTATATTTAATGCCATTGTGTTGTAACTCAGAGCAGATCTGAGTGGTGCCATTGAGATTCTTGATTGACATAGCTATAGAATGCTTTGTGGTTGTCTTTAGAATCAGTGGTGATTTTGTTTTCATAACTAGTTTTAGAGGATTTTATGAGGGATCTCAGCTTCTTACTGAGGCTGACAAAGGAGTTCTTTCAGTCATGGGATTTTATTCTTTTTTGAAACAGTTTCTTTCTTCTGTTGTAGAATTTGTTTATGGCAGAGGACCACCAGATTGGCTTCCTTTTTTTGGAGGATAGCATCTTGGTTCTGTTAAGGATAGCAAGATCCATGCACTCGTGTAAGTGTTTATAAAGTGCATTTGTGTAGGATTCAGCAGTTGTACCTCTATTGTCCGTCCGCCTGGATGTCGTGAAGTTTTCCACTTCTGTCTTAAGAAGCATGAAGTTGGCTTTGGAGAAATTTTTTACGGTGGTTTCCCTAATGGGGAGTGGGCGCGAGATGTGGATGTCTAGGCTGATTAGCTTGTGGTTGTATCTGACCAACGAGGAATTGACCTTTGGTGTGGAACACCGGTCGCCCATGTTGGTAATGACCAGGTCAAGGATATTGCTGCCCCTGGTGGGGGTGTGGATAAGTTGATCCAAGGCATTGGAATTTATGAATTCCAGAAAACAATGAGCAAAAGAGTTGGTACATGAGTAGTTTTCCCAGTTAATGGTGGGGTAGCTAAAATCACCCATTATTAGTGTGTTGGGTTGTACCCTAATATTTTCCAGTGTATCAAGAAATGAGAAGTGGGAATCCTGGGGGCATGGTGGTGGATCTGTAGCAAGTTACAATTTGGATTGTGGTCTTACCCAGAGTTAGTTGCACTTGAATAATCTCGTTTGCATTATGCTAAGCAACTAGCCTGGAGGTGTGGATATCCTTAATGAATATGGACACACCTCCACCTTTAGTGTTTCGGTCCAGGTTACGTGTCCGAAAGGTGTGGTATGAATTATAGCCTGGTAATGCAGGGGTGATGTCTGGAGCCTTGAACCAGGTCTCTGTCACTGCACAAATGTCAATGTTCTCCATTTTAAGGAGTGCCTCGAGTTAATGCATTTTGAGGTTTAGACTTCTAGCATTGAGTAGCATTACCCACAGATTTTGCTTGCTTGTTCCTGTTACAGTGGTGAATTTGTCATTTGAACCTTGCCTAAAAAAGGCACTATAGAGGTGACAAGAGCCTTAGCCAGTATCTGGTATCCTAAAGGGGACAGGTTCAGGCCATCTCTGGCAAAGCATCGTGGTCTGTCGATCATTTGACCCAGGCAGACAGATACTGTATCCCCTTAGAATGACACCAGAAGCTTAGTCAATTGTTGAACCCAATCATTTTGTCCTTGTACTGTGGTATCATTCTGGGTGATGGCAGGATGCTACTCCGGGCTAGGCTCATACCTGCCTGGGCTACAAGTTCGGAGAGCTCCTCCATGTCTCTTTTCATGTAGTCCAGGGAGGTACATCTCAGGTCATTCACACCATCATGGACAATGACAAAGTCATATTTGTACTTGTTGTGGAGTGACCAGAGTGCGTGCATTATGTGGCAGATCCTGACACCCGGCAGGCAGCTGACAGTAACCTTCTCCTTGTTTAGCCTGGTGAGTGGAACATCAGTGTGCATGACTATACAGTCACCTGTGACTAGAGTGTTGGGTACGTTGTTATGCTTTATGGACTGCGGTTGAGTGGCACACTGAGTTTGTGGGCTATGTGTCATTTGGGTTGTGTTTGGGGGTGGAGGTTGCATGCATTTCTGCTTTGGAGGTCTCTGTTGCTTGAGCAGATTTTTATTGAGAGCCTCCACAAATGTAGGTGTTTGTTTTTGTTGCTATGTGTGTGTTTTGGTGGTGTAGGTTTTGAGGGATTATGTGATAAGTGTGGTGTGGTGCAAAGTGTTCAGCTTCTCCTCTTGACTGTCTAGTCCAGTCTTGGGTTCCAGTTTGGCTATATAAGTGCATCTCTCACAGGTTGTAGTATTGGGTGGTAGGAGGAGTGGGTTGTCTGTGTACATGAGGCAATTTCTGCATTGCTCCAAGATGCCCAGATTCATCAAGTAGATAGGAGAAAACAATGGGAGCTGACCCTTAGACATACCTGGATAGGTGCTTATTTATTAAGTACTAAAAACTGTTTTCCTCTAGACAGAGTGCTGTAGTAATTTGTAGCTTATTTAGTGCTTACAACGAGTTCTGAACAAGTGCTGAGCTCAAAGAAACAGATTTGAGTGCTAAAACTAAAAAAACAGGCTAGTTCTATGGGAAAATTTGAAGAGAAGACTTTATGCCGCCAGGAATAGTTTAACCCTAACTAAGTGATGATGCATAAAGTGTATTTTTTTTTTACTATAACAGTAGCAAATGAGCAAACTGATTTAAACAAATTAACCAATAAAAATCTAAAAACTGTGCCCCGTTCCAGCAGTCTTCAATCAGACAAGTTCTAACTGCACACTCCTGCCACTAGGGTGCAGGGGAACCTTCTCCAAAAAAAAGATGGTCTGGATTAGTGCTCAAGTTATACAAACAAAGCTAGATTCAGCAGGTCTGAATTTAGTCTATGCTACAGCAAATAAGGCATACCAATTTCAGAAAGAAACAGTTCAAATAAGCAGGCACAATAAGCCTTTAACCAGAAATTCCCAGCTCAGAAGGGCAGAATCTACCTTATCCTCCCACAAGAGTGCAGACCACACCTTCTGAATGTAAAATAACTGCCCCAAAGCCCAAGTGCTTAAACCAGAACTAATACACTCTTAGAATAACAGACACTAAGCCTTCAATCAGCAACTCCCAACTTAGAAGGATGTAAGCTACCTGTCCTGCCACAACAGTGCAGACCACAAACCTTCTTAATGTAAAACAACTGGTCTGAAGCCCAAGTGCTTCAACCAAAGGCTTAGAATAACAGTTACAATTTAATCAGGCTACTAACAATCAGTAATAAATGCAACAGAATAAATGCAATAAAGTAGAAAGAAACACAAATACAGTAAAAGCAGATGAATAAAGTGCAATTTGTTTTTTATATAATAGAAAACGAGCAAGCTGATTTAAACAAATTACCCAATTAACCAGTAAAAAAGCTCAAAACTGAGCCCTGGTCTAGCAGTCTTCAATCAGACAAGTTCTAACTGCACACTCCTGCCACTAGGGTACAGGGGAACCTTCTCCAAAAAAGATGGTCTGGATTAGTGCTCAAGTTATACATACAAAGCTAGATTCAGCATGTCTGAATCTAGTCTATGCTACAGCAAACAAGGTGCACCAATTTCAGAAAGAAACAGTTCATATAAGCAGGCACAATAATTCTTTAACCAGAAATTCCCAGCTCAGAAGGGCAGAATCTAACCTCTCCTCCCACAAGTGCAGACTACAAACCTTCTTAATGTAAAATAACTGTCCTGAAGCCCAAGTGCTTAAACCAGAACTAATACACCTTTAGAATAATAGACACTGAGCCTTCAATCAGCAATTCCCAGTTTAGAAGGATGTAAGCTACCTGTCCTGCTACAACAGTGCAGGCCACAAACCTTCTTAATGTAAAATAACTGGTCTGAAGCCCAAGTGCTTAAACCGAAAGGCTTAGAATAACAGTTACAATTTAATCAGGCTACTACCAAGCAATAATGAATGCAGCAGAATAAATACAATTGAGTGCTTTTAAGAAGAGGCAAAAGCAAAATAAACTGCATTTTTTAAGTAAAGTGCAAGGAGAGAGGAATGAGGAGCAGAGGTTAAGACCCTAAGTGGGTTGGCCTTCTCAAAGCTGTCTCTGTATTAAGTAGAGTGAACACCAGACTGGGAGAGGTGTCCCAGAACAAAATTTGCAGTAGGGGCAGGCAACTGTAAAGCCACCAACTATAACAACACCACAACAACAGGGTGGAGGCGAGGGGAAAACAGTTTCAGGACAGATGAAAAACAGAAAACAATGCCAGGAAAAATATAAAACAATTCAGTAAGGCAAAATTAAGACAATGCAGAACTCTGAAAGGTTAAAAATGCCAGGAAATATACTTATCAATCAGCCCCTAGTTTGTTTATATAAAGTACCCTCAAAATAAATAAAACTGTTGTGTAAAATATGATCCAAACAATCCATAATGACATTAATGTGAGTATTGCTGAGAAAATTAAAACTCATCAGGGCTCCATGAAATAATTATTTTCTGTCTTCTATGTGAATAAAAGTAAAAAGATCCATTGTGTTGATAGAAAAACATATTATCATCAAATAACGTCTGATTAAATCTACTTAAAAAGTCCAGGAGTGATTTAATATATGAGAAATATGTGTGAAGGCTAGTTTAAGAAGCCTATCAATATATACAGAATTTTGAGCAGCAACAATGGGCCTAAATGGAGGATTATCAATACTCTTAAGAATCTTGGGTATTCCAAATATATTGGCTATAACAAGATGGGGATTGAATAAAAAAAATTATAAGTCAGGGGATCAGTCATTCCCTGCTGGAACCAATCATACAAACAGAGATCAATGTTAATAGAATTGATATTGATCTCATTCTGGGAGACTGCATGGTAGGTGTTATCATCACTTAGAATTCTGGATATAACATTGGAATAGTCAATAGAATCAAACAGAACTATTCCTCTACCGTTTTTGGGTTTCATGATTCTAATAGACTATCATTAATAAGATTTTTAAAAGTACATACTCATCATTACTCAAGTTATGAGGCCAAAAACTCATATAAAAGCATCAAATGAATGCTGTAAAAATCTTTTTTTATCTTTTATGTGCAGAAGGCATAAAAACACTTTTTTTTCTTACTGTTAAAGTTCATGGATCTATTTTCTTTAAAAAACAATGCCAAATTAATTTTTCTTGTAAATAATGTAAGCTAAAGAATAGAGTCACCAACATCAAATCATGTACTAGATACAAAAGTAAAACATTTTTCAAAAAGGGAAAATAACATTGGAGAAATATCTAATTTACTATAATTAAAAATCTTAAAGCCATTATATTCCATATTGTGAGGTATAACTTGAATTAAGATCATAAATACCAAATCATTTGGTCTCTTTTCTCTACCCCTCTTCACTCCCCTCCCCCTCCCTTGAGGATACCAAAGTCACATAGGACCTTTCGGACTGGTAGTCAAAGGGTATGACTGGTATCCATTCATTCCCCTTGTCCCAGCAGACTGATTGGCTAATGTCTCAGAACTGTGTAATGTAGGATATTCTAAAGGGTCAGGGGTATAATTAACTGCCCCACCTGCTCATCCTGCAGTGTTGTATCATCAGAATCATCTCCACTGTAATTGGGAATATGTTCGTGTACCATGTCACAACTGTTGGCCATGTGAACTGTGCAAACCTGCAGTTTCATGGCTTGATGCATTTTATGGCAGGGATGGCATAAAACTTCAGGAGCATGTATAGGAATGCTGATGTAGTGTCTCGTGTTGGGACCCAGTAGATGGATTACATCCACTACTTGGGTGCTGGCCATGGATAGGTGCAGTGCTCTGTATGCCAACAACTGGATAAGGATCACATAAAACTGTGAGAACTAGAGTGTGAAGCCTGGTGAAGCATGTCAGGGGTGGAATGTGAGGAGTGTTTTTAGTCACAACCTTGGGAAAGGCCACACCCAAGTGTGTTGGCTGTTGTGGCCAAAGGGTAATATGATGTGGTCTCTGGAATGATATGTGCCATCTCTTTAAGCCAGGTCTGTGACCATCCAACTTGCATCTAGACTATTGCACAACCATTGCTGATATAGCCTGCAAAAGCAAACTGTAGGGCAGTTGCCACCTGCCACAAAGATGCAGCAACAAATGTCATGTGGGCTACCCATGACCTGATCAGTCATATTTTCTCCTACATGTGAGATCACTCTGCAGGTGTTGCTGTCCATGCATTTATTGCATGTACTCATGCAGGTCATGCACTGCACTCATCATCTGTAGTGTGATGCATATAGTGGCTGTCCTTGCTACTTTTATCTCATTTGTGACAGATGTTGGGGGTTGGCATAATGGCTAAAGTGTTTGCCTCACAGACACAAGGTTTGATTCTTATTATTGAGTGAAATTAGCTGGGCTTAAATGGCGCACAAAGGTAGCTAGACAAGTATTTACATATGAACTATATACGTTCCCTCACCCCCCTTCATAAATATTCCAACACCGAGAACGCACTGCCACAAGGGTAAGGGGCAAATTCAGGTTGACGGCCAAATGGTTACTATATATATATATATATATATATATATATATATATATATGTCAATATTATATAAGCGAATGCACTAAATTGTGAACGCTATATAATCGAACCACTAACACCGAAAAAACAAAATGTCGAGCAAACAGATCAACAATTTTTTCCCAGGGAAAAAAAATCTCTGATCCATTAAAATAAATAAATAAATAAATAAATAAATTGGAGGTCTTCACCCCCCACACTCCCCTACTTAAATAAACCAACTCCGAGATCGCACCACAGTGGAGGAAATGGCAAAGTCCTAAAAATGGGCCAGTGATTTTTTTCCCCTAGTAAAAAAATTGCTGTTCCGTGCTTTCGAGATTTTGCCATTTTGCATAAGTCGGTTCGATTAAGCAGCATTCTCTATTTAGTGCATTTGCTGACTTAATAGGGACCCTATATATATGGGATATGTGCAAGCATTTCAACGTTAGCATTGGTAACAATGCCACTATATCTTCTTACTGTTCCATGTGCACATTGGCATCATTGTCAGCCACAGGTGAATGTGCTGGTCTGTTGTGCAGAACCCTCTACCAGTGGGACCTGAGAAAGCATCAAGATAACAGACATATGGCTGTATTGGATCATGTGTCATGCTTCCCAGCTTGTGGTATATAGTTCTGTGAACAGCATATGGATACATATATATGTCTTGTGGGACAGGGAGTTGTGGCTGCAGCACTGACATACCTGGAGAACAGGTATGCACAGGTGTTATGTTGAATAAGTCCTTATCAGAAGCAGACCAGTGGGACAGGGAGTTGTGGCTGCAGCACTGACATACCCTGGAGAACAGGTATGTACAGGTGTTATGTTGAATAAGTCCTTATCAGAAGCAGACCAATGTGTTGCATGAAAATACCTGCTGCATCCACTATAGACTCATTAGCAGCTGTCATCAGCCCAACTCTGTCACCCAAGCCACCACCTGGTATGAGGGTCCACTCACCCATTTTGGACAAGTATAACAGAAAATCTTCCACCTCCAAGAGCTGCTTCTGTCTTGATTGCCCACCTAATGTGTAGACATCCCTGGTGATGTCCTGTGCCTTGGTGTTGGCATGCAATATCATATCAGCAACCCTTTGCCATACCTGTAAGAGTGTCCTATTATGCCCACCCTCGGAGCCGATTTCTTACCTTTCTTAGTGCCAGAAAGCCTTGCCTGTTTTAAATGAGTCCAATATGTGCATGTCAAGTATGTGTAGGGCTTGTAGTAATACTACAGTCTTCTGGCTGATGAACTTTTGTAGCTGCTGCCTGTCTTGTGAGCCCATAATAATATGTGTACACTTGAAGGGTTAATTATGTTGTTGTGTGTGTGTGTGTGTGTGTGTGTGTGTGTGTGTGTGTGTGTGTGTGTGTGTGTGTGGGTGGGGGTATGTATGTGTGTGTGTGTGTGTGTGTGTGTGTGTGTGTGTGTGTGTGTGTGTATGTAGATGAGTGTAGGTGTGTGTCTGTATATATGTAACAAGGCACAAACAGGACATGCCAGATAAATATCACAATAAAATCTGATATTTTTGACTAAGTGGGTATCAGAAAGGGCTCATCCATGTGGTTTAGTTAGACTTAGCAAGGTATTTTATGAAGTACCACACAACACATTACTGAACAAATTAGAATGACTTTGCAGGGGTGAGGGGTACCTTAATGTAGCAGAAGACTGGTTAGACGGTAAGACATGGAGGGTCATAGTAAACAGAGCACACTCCGTTGAAAGGCTAGTGATGACTGATTACAATTTCTGAGCCTGTCCTATTCATTGGTTATATAAATAATGTTGGGAGGAATCCTAGAACGAGACTTTGAAAATTACTGAGTTCACAAACTTATGCAACAGAATAAATACACAGGAAAGGAGTGAAAGGATCCAAAGAAGTATGACAGCACTGGATGAGCAGTTTAACTCGCAGCAATCTTAAATTCAACATAAAATAATTCTTATAGGGAAAAAAGAAAGTAGTACACGACTGGAAGGAAAGCAATAACAGGCGAACAAAGGACTATGAAAAAAAATTCTACTAGATGATCTAAAAATTAATTGAACAAGTAGAGCATCAAAAAGTTTGATTATTATTATTATTTAATTAATTTCTTAACCAGGTAAGTGAGTTAGTCTGTTTATCCTTAGCTGTAGCCTAGAAATATAAGTCTGCATGATACTGGGACATATTGATAACAAACTGGGACTTATTGGTAAGGTATCATTATCAGGAAACAAAAGTCATCCTTCATTACAGACAGCTGCATATTATAGTATACACATTCTGGAAAATGTCTAGTGGAACATGCTTGAAACTAAACCCCTTAAGGGAATACATTGAAACCAAGTGGCTAACATTGCTATGATAAAGAAATAAATGATAGCAAGTGGATGCAATGTGAAGTTCGAAAGGAATACCTCAGCAAACACACAAGAAGTATTATCTTACAGAGTAGGCGGTGGATCAATGTAATATACTTTCCGATGAGGCAGTAGGGCTGAAACAAGAAAAAAAAAACCTGAAGAGTGCAAGGGACTGACTTTAGACAATTCTTTAAAAAGGAAGTAAAATAGCAACAGAGGAAATGAATAAGAAAGTATGACTTGAGGCTTACTAAGCAGGTAGGAGAATGGGCAGACGCGGGTTAAACTGTCTTTATCTAACTTTAAGTCCTGTGTTTCTAAGTATGTGCTGGGAAAGGTATTACAATAAATTACAAGAGTAAACTGCATGTAAAGCATCCTTTATATAGAAATAAAACCTGAAGAGGATGTAACTGGTGTAAAATGGATATATGCGGTCTCATGAGATGCAACAAGGTCAGAGCTGAACAAGCAACAGATTTTCATTTCTTTTGACAGGAACTGCCTATAAAATATGACAAGACTATTGCTATTGTTTCTAAGTCAGTATTGAATTTTCTCATTATTTTCCATGTCTAGTTCATTATGCCACATTTCCTCAATTTAATCTGAGAATTGTCAGACTCTGTTGCTACTACTAGACCCAGACAAGTGTAATGTTGTCTTTTATGATTTTTTTTCAAAGAAAATAGGTGTGTTTTCAGTGATACTTAAATCAGTGTTCTGTATACAAGGCAAATATATCCCACGTGAATTATTTCATACATAATGAAATCTTTGGGAGTTATCTTCTCAGAAACATTTTATGCATAACATCTTTGTTATGCAACATCACAACTTGGAAACTGTATGACACAAGTGGTAGATAAGACATTATATAACACTAAGAACCAAAACAAAACTCTGCAATCATTTTACTTTTGCTAATTGGAGTGAATTGCTGGAGAGTTTTTTTTATCTCACTAAACTGAATTAGGTATATCTGACATGTAATTAGACATAGCTGTATATAATAAAATTGTAATAAAGTGTTGCATAACTGGAAACTTCTACTAACAAGTTAAAATGTGAAATACGAGGTGAAATGAGCAGGTGGGGTGGGAGTCAAGGCAAACTGCCTTTATCTGACCTGAAGTTCCATACATGCCATGGGAAAAACATTATACAAATAACAGCAGCACATTGCTTGCAGAGTATATAACCTAAAAACACTGAATAATATAGGTCGTATCATAAGATGCATCAAGGGCAGGGCTGAAACAAAAATCAAATTTTCTTTGCATGCTTTCATTTGACAGGAATTTCCCATAACGTATTACAGACTACAGGTATTGTTGCTGAGTTATTAATGGATTGTCTCGTACATTTCTTTGTCTTGTACATTATGTCACATTTCCTCAATTTATTTTGAAAAAAGAACGTAACTGTGTTGACATTTGTAGAGCCAAGGGATATGACATCATACTTCCTGCAGTTTTTTTTCTTAAATCTGTGTGCTGTATAGAAAGTAAAGGTTTCCCACCTGACTTATTTCTTACATTATAGACACTCAGGGAAAATGTATAAAAATATAATAGGGAAATGGAAATAGCTGTGGAATCATACTGCAGTTACTACTGCTATAAAGTTTTAGCAGAACTGTTGGTGAAAAGTGGAGTCTAACAAGCTGGAGGAGTCACTGTAGCAGGATATTGCTTAGTTGATAGGAAGCATTTTGTGGCTGCTCAGAGTAAGCACATCTGACATGACTGCCAGGTGAAGCTACTTCCAGTGAATGGGAATTAAATAAAACCCAATTACTCTACTGTTATTAAATGGAACTAAATGGCTGAATTGTTAAGTTCTGTTTTTATGGGATTAAATTAAATATAGCTACTATTTAATGTATATTATTAGAGATAATTGTATGTGGAAAAAGTGTTGACACTGCGTTTTCACTTTTAAGTTTCTACTAACAAATCAAGTGTTGAAGCAAATAAGAGGAATTTGTCTATTCTGACAATTAAAGTTTAGGTGTGTATAGGGCTGAGGAAACCTTAGCAATGTTGTCAAAATGTTTAAATGCTACAAATGAATATTATCAGAGGAAGGTATTAGGAAGGCATTTAGCAAAGCAGCATAACCAGTCATGAGAATGACAACACACTGAGATTGAGCAGTAGACATTATGAGGAATATTATAAACTAGATTCAGAAAAACAAGTGGAAACAAAGTAAAAATCCAAACCACTCGTCTTTTCTTTTCATTTCTTATCCCAGTCTGTGCTTCTTTTACACTCTGCCTCTGTACTTCTGAATCTATTGTACTATATCTTTTACATTACATTCTCACTTCAGACTGTATGCCTAACCTTGTTATGTTATCTAATAAACTCAGTGTTTAAAGCCCAATTCATCTTTCCTTGATGAATATCGTATTTCACTTGTTAGTTTTGCAAATGTATAGTCTGACTCACATGAGTGTAATTTGCTACTGTCAATGTAAATTGTAATTCTATTGCTATTTCATTACTTGTTTGTTACCTTCATTGTACAAAGCTGTCTTTCTTTTCATTCTTTTTTGCCATCTGACCTGAAAAGAGTATTTTGATCAGTGCACTTACCACAACAAATGCATGTGTAAATAAATAAAGTGTGGAACTGAAAACAGAAGCTGGCATAAGGGTTATAATGGTTATTTGTGCAAATGCTTACTGCCTGATAAATAATCTCTTGGCCATAATAGCTGAGACATTATCATCATTATTAAGTTATGGGGACATAAACATAATGAATGGGGTAATCCATACCAGAATATACACAATAGGGGGAGTGTGATGTAAGCATGAAACAGCAAGGAACAGGTTTGTTTCATAAGCAAAAAATAATGGCAACCGCGTTTCAAAGAATGCAGGGTGGGATAAAACAAACAGATCCTTTTTTCACATAGATATATGACCTTAAGACCCCTGTTAAGGGGAAGAATAGAGATGGAAAAAAATAAAATAAAATGAAACTGCAGAAAAAATGCTTAGCTTAGAGAAGACACTGTAGTTAAGTTGTTAAATACCAAATAAGGCGTTCCATCTGTGACTTTTGAAAGGGTTACTCATATGCTAGACTACCTGATGAAAAGCATCACAGGCTCTTTGCAAAGTAAATTGTTAACTTTGAAACAACATTGAGAATTATTAGTTTTAAAGACACAGTCCTACATGGGACATAGTGTATATCTTTCACAGATCCATCATACAAGTACATGTGATGCAGTTTGACCATTTTAATGGCCTATCAGAATTCTGCCTATGAAATAGTAGCTCATTTGTAAGTAATTAGGATGTACAGTTCCCTTTAGGATTTAATTCTGAAGTTATTACTGAAGAACAAATGTTCAAAATTAGTATCACTGAAAGCTACAAATAGACAAGGGATTTAAGTAAGTGGATGCAAATATTTATAGCAGAATTTGGCAAATCCTTATGAATGTATTTCTTTTTAAAGTACTTCATTTATAGGAGGGATAAGAAGTAAAGACATCTCATTGGGAGTTGTTAAAGCTGATTTGAAGTGAAGTGCACCCCAGCTCCATGAACCTGCAAGGCTCAGTCACAGACAGCAGAGCAATTTCCTGGTATGTTACATGAGTGCTCCTCATTTTATTCTTCTCCAACCCCCAATTCCCCTGTTACATCTGTCTCTGCAAATTTAACTTGCACCATGACTCCTTAAAGAAACAGCACCCAAAGGCAATTATCAATTAGCTATACTATGCAAAACACTTCTAACACAACAAAACTAAACCAATTAGACTAAATAATATTTCAAAAGTACAGTAATCCAGTAATCGCTCTACACAACTTTTCTTAATACCAACTAACCCCACAAAAAGCAAGGTACTGTAATCTAAAATAAAGGAAGGTATACTATCCTCATATAACTTTAGGTAATTCACTGTTCCATACTGCCAATAACAGGCAGACTACACTATACAACCATGTAAAATACCCTCTTTGTTACATCCACACAGCACTCACACATGGTAATCTGCACCTCTAAAACACTGATCAGCACATCACTCCCTCCCTTGTGAAATAATTAAGCAATAATCAATGGCATGGTGTGGTATATTGATGATTTACCCACTGTTGGTATGGTTTAATCACGAGAGTGAAGCCCAAGTGATTAAATAAAGCCAACCGTGGATAAATTTCAATATACCACAACCACGGAGTCAGTTATTGCTATTATACAGTGACATTATTTAAGAAAAAAAATACTTACTTTTCTTAAATAATGTCTTTGTATAACGGCGCATTACTGTTCTTCTGCAGCTGGTGGTGTACTGCTTCCTTGTGTTCATGTACTACACATGCATATGGGACTTGCGTTCCCACGCATAACCAGTACATCAGTGCTTTGAAATGGAAGCAACGGAGAAAAGAAAGTCTCCAGTGCTCCATTTTTGTTTTTTTTTGTTTTTTTTAATTAAAAAAACAAACTTTAGGGCAGTTCAAGGGTAGGAGAGAGACAGCATGGAAGAAATACAAGGGATATCAGGTACGTGTGCTTAATTTTAAAGTACCTGATTTCCCTAGTATTTTGTCCAAGCTGCCTCTCTGGTTTGTCCGGAGTCAAGGCTAAAGGTTTTATTTTTATTGTTTAAGAAATAAAAATACAATTTAAACAATATGACAACAGAAGTTGTCCGGGTGACAGGACCTTTTCCGTTGGTATATTGTGGGATTTACAAAGGCCATGCTGGTTGGGCTGGCCAATCAGTGTACATGTTTTTTAATGGGGAGTCATTGTATAATATATAATAAACTACAACATGGCACATAGCCTTACTAATGTCCCTTCTTACTGCATGCAACCTACCACCGACTACTTATCCATCATATACATTCCACCATAATCACACAAATTCAGAACACATACGCCTATACAAACACACATGCCATATTCACATTGTATTACAATAATAGTATTTATTCATTTATTTATGTATTATTTATTTATTTATTTGTTTATTATTTATTTCCAGTTTGATGACTGGGGAAGTCCACTGGGCCAAGCACAGCCCATTTTCAGTGGAGGCCCGGAGAGAAAATCTCCAAAAATAGTTAACAGAATATAGCATAAGTAAAGTATGTAATATATAGTATACAAAAGCAAAATATACAATTTAAAATACAAATACAGACTCAGGGAGTTTATGTTTAAAAAGCACAAAAGATAAAATTAAGATAAAGTCAAAGGTAATACAGACAATATAATTAAAAGTACAAGTCATAAAGTGTTTGTACAAGTTTAGTGTTTGTTCTAAGAATAATGTCAGTGAAGGGAGGTTTGAAAGAGACGACAGTGTAATTTAAGTGGGAAGGGAGCAGAAAGATTAACTTCCTGTGGTATACTCACCAATAAAACTGATTTTAAAAATATATCATATCGACATCAATCCAAACTTCTTAGAAAAATACTCTCTATCAGTTATAAAAGGACTTTACATAATAATTTTAGAAAACATTGAACTAAATCCAAGTTCTGCAGTAATACATCAAAACTGCATTACCATACAAGTAGCAGTTGGAGCAGAGGGTTATGGCTACAAGCTGTAGTTCCTGTGGTACAGGGTTTGACTCTGTCCTCCCTCATTTGCCTGCTATGTGACCTTGAGGAAGTTGCTAAGCCAGACACTATTTGGTGGCAGCTGGGAAATTGGACTAGGATCCTTAATGGTCCTATAGACTGCAAGCCTAGTAACTACCTATGAACCACAACAACACAGCCTCAGTATAGTCTTGACAACCTTGAATAGGATTAATAAGAAATGAGTACGCTGAGGAAAACTCAATGGAACCGCATAGCCTAACAATAACAGACATTACTGAAACTTGGCTTATAGATGAACACTGTAGTTCAAATGCCATACACAATAACTATAACTCCTTCTATAACAGCAGACCAAAGGAAGCAGGCCGGAGTGGGACTATTGCTGTTAGTCAAGAAAAACATTAACCTGAAAGCCACTGTACCAGAGGCAAACCCTTCCACCAATGACAAAGACCCAAACTGATTAATGGCCCAAATAACCTTTGGAAATGCTCTTAGGACTAATATTGCTGTTATATATCTTCCCCTACCAGCCATTCTACAATTCAGTGACCAATACTTACATCTCTTCACCAGCATATCAGGAAAATCTAAACGGATCATTACGAGAGACCCAAATTTAAATGGATTAGGATTACAAATATCACATATACAGTAATCTCTTCAAAAACATAGCCTTACTTAGTTGGCTACTTAACCCATAAGACCATTTCCACATATACTAACTTCCACACTAATCAGATATTCCAGACAAGAGACAGAGCACTTCCATACTACCTAGCTCCCTCAGAGAGTACAACCCTGTTATAGCCTTCTGTTCTGTCAAACCTCCCCAAACTATGCTACTTATAATGTTCACTAGGTCCTTCCCAAAGGAATCACAAAGTGTTCTAGACTATGAATTCAAACCAGTTATCTGGGACTTAATTAACAATTACAACAACCCAATAACAGCTCTCAGTCAACTTATAAGCACTCTACTTTACATTCAGAATTGTTTCTTCCCTGAAATAAAAATTAAAGTAAAAATGAAACATGCTCATGGATTATACCTGACATCAAGAAGACTTCAAAACAGTATAAGAAATGCTTGGAAAACTTTGGAAAATTAACTCTCAACCAATGTAGCAAGGAAATTGAAATATCACACACTCGGACAAGAGGCCAATATAGCTACAAACTCAGCAAAAAGCCATATACATTAGGAACGAGCACTCCTATGGAAAGGTTCCCCTAAGTTATTCCTGAACATGCTAAAAACAAGGACAAAATCTACAACCTGCATCTCACAGCCATGCCAACCTATAAGCTAAACTGCAAAATCACTCATAGCAGTCCTTCCACTACATGCAATCTTCATAAGCCCCAAACAACAAAAAGATCAATATCAAACACCATATTCTTAGTTTGTGAACTCCCTCCATTATACTTTAAAGCAGTTTCCTTTAAGCAGGTTTTAAAAGAACTGGAGAATATAGACATAAATACATCAGTAAAGCACTCAGTATTAGATTCTAAGTTCCTCCAAATGTCAGCAAGGTATATTTCCACAACACTACAGCATATTATAAACCTTGCACTCACAACGGGTATAACACCCTACAAATGGAAGCACGCAGCAATAATAACTGTCCTTAAAGTGAAGGTTTCTAATTCATCCTCTGCCTACTGAAAAATGCCTGTACTGTGCTAATAGCTAAAGTCATAAAAAATGTTTACCTACCCTTCTCAGTTTCCCAAATTGATTCTATAACACTTTTAAACTTGCTCTAAAAAACACTTTCTTAATAATCAAATCTGTCCTTGTGCCCGTAATTACAGACCACCATAAACAATGTGTAAACATTTTGCTGACTAGTTCTTTTAACTCTGGAGTAATACTCTGAAAACCCATTGAAATTCCTTCTTTCTATAAGAGCTAAGCTACCATATTCACTGTCATGTCTCTATACATATTATCAGGCTAAATCTTAAACTTCTATGCATGAAGTGCTTAAATAAACCTTTTCTGAATGTATCCACTGTCTTTTCCCTCAAAAAAATAAAAAAAAAATAAAAAATGTATACTGTATAAATATATACTGTATGCCTACTGCTAAAACCTAACCAGAGTGTATAAAACTTACTCTGTGTTTAACTAATCACAAAAACGTGTATAATAGTTTTGTACACTATTTTACTATTGTAAATATTTTCTTACTGTAAAATGTTAGATTTGTAACTGGAGGTTTTCTCCCTGGGCCTCCACTGAAAATGGGTTTCTGACCCAGAGAACTTTCCCAGTCAAGAAATGTCAATAAATGAATAAATAAATAAATAAATGTTATACTACCAATTAATCGATGATATAACAAAATATGATCTACTTCCAAATAGGCTGCATGGTTTTTGCAGCAAATATAGTACACAAACAGAACTGTTCGCTATGACTAACTTTATCTATGAAGCTACAGATAAAGAAGAACTAAAACTATATATTTTCTTTTATTATTATTTATTTATGTATGCTTTTGTTGACTGGATTCGCTCCATTTGGTCAGTGGCTTCGATAGGGGTGACTTGAGGTGGTATTTGTACTGAATATAGATTTGAAGCATGGGTTTGAGTCAGTCAACTGCACCCTAGTAAACTTCAGCATAGGGGGTGTTGCCCTGCAGTGGTTGCCAGCATATGTGACAGATAGGAAATTATTTAGTATTCATTTTTTGTTTATTTATTGACATTTCTTTATTGGGAAAGTCTGACTGGATTCAAATACCCATTATCAGCAGAAGCCAAGGGAGAAAAGCTCCAAAATTAATTACAATAATCATATAAAAGACAATGTTAAAAATATAAAAAATATGAAAAAATCAGTGTAATACATTATTATAATACATTTTTATTTTATAGACTTTAAGAAAACAGGAAATACTTTTGCCATTACACATAGTGGAAACACATCTACCAGTGTTACCTTTACTACGGGAGTACCACAAGGCTCAATATTAGCATTTCTTCTATCTCCATATATATTAAAAATCTACCCTTTGATATACAAGCCACAAAATGCACCATCTATGTAGGTGATATAATCATACTTTGATTATATCACCTAAAACTACAGTTACAAGAACTGTAGTTACAACTTGATTTCAACTTACTATGTAAGTGGCTGAGTGACATGCAACCTGTACTAAACTGCAATAAAATAACAGCTATGTTATTTAGCACCCATCAGAAACTCAAACTTAACCCTAAATTAATCATCACTGACTCTCAAAGCACATTACTTTCTATGGTCACAGAACAAAGGTACTTAGTATGACATTGAATCACCAGCTGACATTTACAAAAGATCACAAAAGCTGCAATCAGCCAACTAAGGAAGGCATGTAAATACACTCATCTTTTCCAACCAGAATCTCAAAATGTTCTAGCCTTAAAATGATAATGCCAAAACAAGAACATTGTCTACCAGTGTCTGCACTTAACTCATCACAGAATACCTATATTTTGCAAAAGGCAGCAAGTAAAGTCTGCAGATTCATAACCCTGGTGGTCTCAGGGGTCTTCATTGTCATCAAATGACAACTGGCTACCAATCATTATCTTTTACTACACTGCATGACATACCAAGTCCAAAACTGCTCTTACTGCTTACTTTAGCAGTACACCGTATCTCAGAAAAAACAGCTACTCATGTGATTTTATAAATATGCAGTCTTCCTAGCTAGACCACAGTTCACTAAAGTAATAGGTGAAATATTCTTCTTCAAACTTGCATCGGCAGTGTGAAACATCCTTCCACAAAATGTCCAAAAACAATAAGATTTAAATATATTAAAAAACAATTACTCCAAACATAAAAAATACAAATGCCAGTGCTTTGACACAGGGTGGCCATACATCAACAAAGTTGCTCAGACAAGCACTACACCAACCACCTTACTTCCTTAGTTGGCCAATCTACTTGCAAGATCCCTTATTAGTAAACATGAACACTGACTGCTTAAGCTATTAAATCTAGTAGAAAAAGCCCTACTTTATTGTCAGCCATACCAAATAATTATAAATGCTCATGACACTTTATGCAATATATGTATCTACTATTTCTCACACTTGTAAACTTCTTATTATACTTTATGTATTGCATTTCAGCAGAGTACTGCACTATGCCACATTTCTTGTCACTATGTCTTTGTATGGTCTCTCTCTCTCTCTCTCTATCTCACTGTATTACATAACTATAACTATAACTATTATGCTGAAATTTGAAAATAACATTTGCCCCAGTTTCTGACCATACCATCTACCTTGTCAACAATTTTAATAAATAAAGAAATATATTTATTTCCAGTGGAGGCTAGTGACTTCAAATCAAAGGGGGTTCTGCAGGAGACAGCTGAATGGGTGGAGCCAATTGGGAAGGGGTTTGACCAACTAGAAAGGGGTGGAGCTATACTCAAAACCAAAAAAATGGATACTTTAATTAAATACACTGCCCTGGGTGCCAAACCATCATTATGAGAGTCCAATCAAGACAAAATGAAGTGGAAAAGAAAAAATATTTCAATGCATTGGCTACATGACAGCTTACTTAATATTTACATGGAAACAAAAAGGTTGTGAGGCATGAAAAAATAAATTACTTTTTAAATACATTACTGGAATTCCATTCAAAATCAAGCATAAAAAAACAAGCAACACTCAGCTCAAACCACTCCTCCTTGCACTGCAGTTCTAATTATAATTTATATTCAGCTTTATAAAAGTACCAAGTAACATGCTGAAAGTAGCAATCTCTGTGATACCCCCACTTGTAAAAATGTTTCTTATCCAAAAAAGACTTGCTGTCTGACAACTTGTTTCATGGGGAAAATATGATCAAAGTACAAAATGAACAGCAAACAAGAAACAAGCTCAAGATAAATTGCTTAAAGGATTACTGCACAGGTTATGGACCACACACGATAGATTGGCATTCTGTTTAGTTTATGGTTAAAGCCTGCAAAGATGACTGCAAGTCTCCAACAAATGTAATGAGCTTTTGAAAATACTGTAATCATGTCCTTTATTAAAAATAGTGTCATATGCATTTCAATACCTAAGGCTTATACATTATCTAGTTATGTAAATATTCTCCGCATGGCAACAACAAAAAGGCTTTCAATGGTGATAATTCTTTAACTGTATGCTTGTTAAAGCTTACTTGCATCTTACAATCTCAGACAAGCTTACCTGATGGTCACGACCCAGTTCGGCTTTGTTAAGGGCAGATCATGCCTACTAAACCTGGTTGACTTCTTCGAGACAGTCACCAAGGCCATTGATGAGGGGAAGGTAGTTCACACAGCCTACCTTGACCTCACCAAGGTTTTTGACACCATTCCCCACTTGGGAATTATAGAAAAACTCACCAGCCTGAACATAAACCCCTACGTCACAAGATGGGTTCCAACTGGCTTATAGGCAAAACTCACATGGTAAGAATAGCGGGCAGCAGGTCCAACGCTATACCAGTCACAAGTTGTGTCCCACAAGGCTTGGTCCTGGGACCACTACTGTTCGGCATATACTTCTCAGAAGTACAGGCAAACACAGGAGTACTATGGCTAACCAAGTTTGCCAATGACTGCAAACTGGGAACCATAATTGACTCTCCGGCTGACACGGACATTCTTCAAAATGGCCTTACTGAGACAGACACCTGGTGTCAAAGTCATGGTCTCAAGCTAAATGCCAAAAAATGCATAGTCATCCCGTTTGAGGAAAAACAAAACACCCATGAATTACCACAAAGGTGGCAGCCCCCTTAATACAGAAAAGTTAATAAGAGACCTGGGGACCCAGGTAGATAGTAATCTCTCCTTTAACAATCATATTGCCAAAGCAGTTAGGAAATCCTTCTATGTAGCCCATCTAATTACTAAGGGGTTCACATCTAGAAATAAAGAGGTTATAGTGCCCCTCTACTCGTCACTCATCAGACCAATCATAGAGTACAATGCCCCATCTGGGATGTACCGAACAAGACACTTCCAACAGTTGGAAGGACCACAAAAGTACCTCACCAAGAGGATTACTGGTCTCAAACATATGTCCTATGCAGCCTGATTGGAAAAACTCCAGCTGTACTCAGTGGCATATCGCTTACTCAGAGGTGATCTCTGCCTGACTTACAAAGCCATGTCCAACTCAGAATTGATGGACATGCTCCACCTAAAGAAATCCAAGTCACTGCGAGCCACTCGCTCTAGTGAGCTAAACTTCGCCACAAAAATAAATAGAACATGCTGGAGGGATAGATTCCTGTCACAGAGACTCCCCATGCTTTGGAACAAAATTCCTAAGTACATTAGACAGAGCCTCTCACTAACACTCTTCAAGAGAAACCTTGATGAGTGGATGGGTAACAGAAAATACACCCCTGGGATCACTTCATTGGCTCTTCTTGACAGAGGCTCAGTTAATTAATCAATGGGGTGGAGAAAGCTGACACACTCTGGCTAGGCTTATAAATGCCCTCAGGCAGATAGCCTAGTACCTACCTATGACCCTATGAACCTATAAAGCATTGTTACTTAAACACAGAGCAACAGGCACTGCAACAACATGCATTTCCGAATAATAAGAAGCATAAATCAACAGTATAAAAATATGACAGAAAACCAGAACACTCTGCAAAATCAAGGACAGATGAAAAGCCACTGTAGTACTTGTGTCTACCTTGGATGGGGGGATACTCTGCATACTTACACTGTATAACTGCTCCTTGCCTTGCTTGGACACAGCCAGAGTCACTACATGGGGGAGTGGGGTACAACAAGTATGTCACAATTTGAAATGTCTCTTGCTGATGGTGATGGCCCTGACACATTTGTCATATCTCTCAACCACAGAGCAAGAAATCTGGAAAAAGCAATAAATAGAAGTGGGACAAAGGCCCAAAAATAAGGACAATTTTTAAATATTGCTCTTGTAAACTTACAATGATAATGGAATAGTAGGTCTTGCATTAGAATGAGTTTTCTGAAGGGTATGAAATCTGAAATTCAAATGTCTGTCATTATTTTCTAACTTCACTCCTTAATGATTTGCCACTAATTTGCCAGAAAACCACAATTTTATGAAAAATGGACCAAAAATGTGATGCAAAAATATAAAATAGCCACATAATACAGCTTGGAACCTGTCAAAGAAGGGACACTTTTTTAATATTAGTACTGTTAAGTTGAGCAGCTGACAAAATAAGACAATCTACATGCATTTCTGAAATAAAAGTTATCTGTAACTCTGATCATTACAATTAATTAATTGTAAACCCTCCACGTTTCTTCCAAAATTGCCATTTTGCAGAGGGATTATTAAGGGAGAGCAACATTTTGAGCCAAAATCGGGGACAGTTAAGAGGTTTGGATATACCTAATTCTATAAAGTGATTTATTTGCACAAACATCTCAACCTCTTAATGCAGGAAATCTGGACAAGGCCAAATATATTGGGGAACAAACAAACAGCACTAAAAATTGCTCTTGTATAAACTTAGAAAGTTGATAGACTAACAGGTCTTGCATTAGCATGCATTTTTCTGAAGGGTATGAAGTCTAAAACTCAATGCCTATCATTATTCAGTGACTTCATTTCTAAATGATTTGCCAGAAAACCACAATTTTTATGAGGAACAAACCAAAAATAAGAAGCAAAAATCTATTCATTCTGTGAAAATCTCGACAGTTGAGAGGTATAGTTCAGCCGGGAAAATTGTGCGGCAGAAATTCTACATGACGGATTTAGCTCCCTAGGTGTGGACAATAAGTCCCCCCCCCAAAAAAAAACAAAGATCTAAGAGAACTGATTGCTTCAGTCTGGCTTCATCACTTTCAGTAGCATTCAGACTCAATCAGTGAAAATATTCAGTAACAAAAAAGTTTGTGCTTGTAGATAGCTGATGTAATTGGTTCCAGTTGAACACATCTGACCAGGAACTGGTAGGGGGTGTACCTGAGCTGATCAGATAATCAATAAATGCCTTCCTGATTGTATTAAATGATATTCCTTATATTACACAGTACAGTTGTTAGAGGATTTTTTAAATGTATTGTTTTGAACATTTTTCCAGTAAACAATGAAACAAAATGTATGCACCAATAATGAAAAACTACCCACTTCAGAACATTTCCATCATAAAAGTCTACTCAAACTTCCACCAGTATCAGTAAATATGCACAATCTCTGCAGAAGTAAAAGTCAACTAAATAATTCCACATTAAAGAGATCTGTAACTAAAGAAGAGGTTGCTACTAGCAAACAACTTTATATTTCATAGTTTCATCTACAAATAAAGTGGCTGTTGCCCTTGAGGAATAAATTGCCTATGTTACATTAATAAAATGATAATCTAGTAATATTGCAATAGGGAATGAATGGCAAACTGATAACAGGTTTATAGTTACTAGGTATCTCCACCAAAGAGGACATTCTCAGGACTGCAGCATCCATCCCCTTTATGAGTACAACACAGTACAGTATAAGCAATGATTTACATACTGTGGGAGTAGAACCCACAGCCTTCTGCAAGTATTCAACCTGTTATGCAATTGACAATGCAAGCAGACGCAGCATAAGCAGCACTAAACTTCTCTTCCCCTGAAGCTCTCAGTTCCTTATAAAATCCACTTGACACTCAACTGTATCTGTAAGAAATCTGGAAAAAGACAAAATTTATTGAAGGGGGGGGGGGCAAAAGCCCAAAAACCAGGAACATGTTTAAACATTGCTTGTATAATCTTGGAAAGTTTCTAGAATAAAATGTGTTATCACCCTACATTTCACTATCAAGTCTTGAACCCAGGACACTATGCACTACAGTCAGAGCAACATACCACTATGCCAAATCAGCTGTTTCTTGAAAGACAGGAAGACTGAAACTTAAATAGCTATCATTTAGTGAATTCAGTTCTCACCATAGCTCTCAACCTCTTAGCACAAACATCTGGACAAAGACAATAATGGGGGAATACAGCCCCAAAAATAGGGACACATTTTAAATATTGATCTTATAAACTTAGAACATTGCTAGAATAAAAGTTTTTCTGTTACCATGTATTTTCTGAAGAATATGAAGTCTAAAATTCAAATGCCTGTCATTGTTTAGTGAATTCATTCCTTCACTGATTAAAAAATCCAGAAAACCACAGATTTTATGAGGAACAGAACAGAACAAAAATATGAGGCACAAATCTGGACAGTTTTCACAATTGGTGGTGGCTAGAGAATTCAGGCTCTTGCTACCTGTACCCAAGGTACAGGGTTTGAGCCTGAGTAACTCTAGCCACCAGGTATATTTGACTGGGGCATTAACACACACACACACACACACACACACACACACACACACACACACACACACACACACACACTGTATATTTCCTTGCAGCTTTGTTTACACACAGTAGCTGTATATTCCCTTGCAGCTTCATTCCTGGAGACATCCCTTATTTGTAATAAATGCAAATTTCCTTCCCTTGCAGCGAGAACCAGTCAGTAGCTATCCATGTCGTACGTGACTGCAGATGTGGCAGTCTGATCCCCTTCCAGACTATGTGGTTACAAAGCACATAGACTTCTGGGCATCTGTGCACTGATGCCTTCTCTTCATAATCCAGACTGGTTTAACAGCAGTCCAGATTTACAGAAACCTGAAACTCATTGCACACTCATGCTTAATTCGAGTTCTGGGACTTTGCTAATTATTTTATTTTTAAAATTATTTTTCTTTCATTTTTATAGCTGAGGGGCTGCAGTCTTGCAGTCTAATAGTACAAGCCACCCCTCTTTATTTCTTTATTCATTAATTTGATTTCAATTAGACAACTGAGGTATATACAGTCAAGACGTGTTGTAATTGCTGCGCACATTTCTATATGTGTGTATGCGTGTTTGTGTGTGTGTGTGTGTGTGTGTGTGTGTGTGTGTGTGTGTGTGTGTATGTGTGTGTGTGTGTGTGTGTGTGTATGTGTCTGTGTGAGGTCTTGCAATGGTTTGCACACTGGTAATTGTTTGTTTATGTCTCTATGTATTAATTCATGCATTTGAGGTATACACAGTTAATTTGGATGTAATCAGCTGCAATTGGTGGGCACATTTGTGTGTGTGGGGGAAGCTTGCAAAGGGTTCCACTATAGTCTGACAGTAACAAGCTTAAATATATTACTGTGCCTATTATGTATTTATTTATTTAGTTATTAATTTATTTGATCACAAAGTTGCGGTATGTATAGTCAATAAAGATGTGAGCCTGTGTGAGTTTTCTGTGGGTAGTCTGCTTTTCTCTCACCTCTCCCCAATGTGCTGGTTGATTGGATACACTAAACTGTTCATATATTACATTTATCCTCGTTCTGGTTGTATAGGTACTGCCTGAAAAGAGTTTATGGACTAGTTCACTTCACTGATTAAAGTGAATAAATTAAAATGTATGCAGATTGGTAACAAAATATTTATTTTATTTACAGTGTTAGTCTCACTAGGCCAATAACCTCTATTTAAGGAAGACTTGAGGTGGTATTCATATTGACTAGGGGAAATTTCACCAGGGGATCTTCCCTTATTATTTTTGATAAGTGCCTAAGGATTTCTTAGATCAGGCAACTCAGGCTGATAAGGTCTCTATTTAGTATCACATCTGAAGGATGCAGACACAGGAATGCAGTACCTCCTTATGCTGCACTGCACTGTAAGCATTGGAAAATGAATCCAACTACCTGTTGTATGAATAGAATCCACTGCCCTCTACACCAAAGGCATGTGTACTACTTGTTGAGCTACTGAGACTTCTAAGTAAACAGGTATAAAAACATATCACCGTCACATACTTTAGAGCATGGTGGCTCAGTGTTTAAGGTCTTTGCCTTACAATCCAGGAGTCTGGGGTCAAGCCTGTTCTCTTGCCACAGCCTGTGTAGACTTTGCATGTTTTCCACATGTTTATGCAATGTGGATGAAACTCATTGTACCTTTTTGCTATTTGGTCACAATTAATAATCAACGTGGCCTGGCATGGCTAGTCTATGTTTGAGTAAAAACAAGCTGAAACACATCATTGTGACCATTTATGTTATTATCACTCATACTCAGTACTGAACTCTGTTTAATTTTACTTATAAACAGATGCATTCAAATTATCATGGAATCTCAGTAATAATGGGAAATTACACTTAAGACTAATAGGGTATAATTCCCAGAATTTAACACCCATGTTAGTTCTGACAGCAATGAATTGAATTGTTTTTGTGTGTGTTTATGTGTTAGCGTACCTGTGCGCACATGCCATTATGTAAAATCGTAATCATGCTAAGGGGTCATCCTGCTATAAAATAATGCTTTCCCATACCAGTAATGTCCATCCATTCAGTTACTTATCTAGTTCCCTTGCTTTGAAGTCAGTCTACAACTGATGATGATTACTCATATGAAACCTTCCAGCAGATACTTAGCTTGGATATACTATAAAGGAGTGTAAAGACATAAACTGAAATTTACATTGACATTTCCTGCTGCAGCGTCAAAGGTGTTTTTAATGGTAGGTATATTGACTATTACTAATGCTGAGGAAGCCATAGCTAATTTGAGAACATTGTTTGTGCCCCCATTTTGTAATATGGCTACTAAATATAAGAAAAATGTAAATATGGGTGGTTCTTTAAGTTTAGTGGAAGAGGAAGAATGATCAGAGTTGGTTGAAATGAGCACAATGCAGAAAGCATTTCTAAGTAATATTCCTGGAAAGAAAATGTTCTGAGATGTTCTACATTGCTCTTTGGCTGTGAACTATCACAAGTCTGTTGTATATACAAAAAAAAATGTATCTTTTCATTTTAATTACTAGACAACAGTTAATCTGATTGCTCATTTCTAGGAGGTGATGTTTATATTGCAGAACTAGCTGGAGATTTGCCCATGGAAGTAAAAACTCAGTTATTCCTCAGAATTATTGAAACTATCATGTTGAGTAATTAGGAGTGAGTCCCCAATTTATGCATTTATTTCCTTTATATATGTATTTAGTTTAATAAGAGACTGAGCACTTCAGCTTCTTGACAATTATATTAACAGTCTATCTCATAATAGATAATAAGTCAACTGGTATGAATGTAGAAAGGAGGATGGGAAAGAAAATGTTTTCATTTTGTTGAGTTAAAGGTTATAAAAATAACTATGAAGATCTCAGGTGTGAAAAGTGTGCCTTTATTCCAGATATAATTTGTTTGAGAAATATATCCCTGGGACATGGAAGAGCTTCTCTTACTGTGCCTATGCAGCTTGTATGAACTTTAACACAACTGTGTCTGACTGTTACAAAATATAATTCTATTAATCGGTTACTTACTGATAGGAAATGTTTATAATCAAATATGTTTATATGCAATGCTGATGATGAAATTTGACATTGATCTTTGTAGTACATCTGCTGCAGAATTAATACTGAAGAATAAGCAATATTTAATATGCCTATGCATTTGTTAGTGTTTGAAAGTGTGAAATTGCTTGATGTGATTACAATTATTATTAACAACCTGCTTAATGCTATTTAACAGGGATTCATAAATAAATATTTACACATTCAGTGATAGTGATGAAGTTTAATGATGTGCTTTGCTGTATATTCACCGCAGAAATAATGTGAAAATGAGCAAGGATATATATATATATATATATATATATATATATATATATATATATACATATATAAGAGAGGCATCACTAATATCTATAATTTCCACATGACTGTACCAACCTGGCTGGGTTGATAATTATATTCATTTCTTCGGCAAGATGTCTTCTAAGAATATGCTTGTTGCTAGGGATTCCCAGTGCAGTTGCCATGGCATCTGAGTTAAATGTAGGCTCCCATACAAGAACAGCTCCGTGGACCCCACTGTTCAGTAAGTTATCAGCATATTCCTAAAAAGAGGAGAAAAACATGATATGAGATAATGTACACATGGCTATTTCATATTTCATGTCTAATTCTATAGCCATTTCTGGCTATAAAAGAGGAAACATGCTGTTGATGCAAATAAATGACTTTCAGGTCAGTCATTCTAAAAAGTGCTTTCACAGCATGCAGAGTCTCTATGTACAATAGAAGTGAAAGAAGTGTTAACATAAAATGTTACTGTCAGGGAAAATAAGTCAATTTTACCAAAAATGTGAGCATGTCCACAATGCAAAACATCACAATATGCTGTGTGATGTGCTAAAATAAATAAGATTGGCTCTGCCTCAAATGGTATGTTATACTTAGTTTGAAGAAGGTAGAAAACAAATGTGCAAGGAAGTGTGCTTTATATTTAGTGAGGTGTATTATTTCTTACTCAGTCACAAATGCAGGCAAGACTCTGGTCCTGAGTGGAATCCTTACTTCACCAAGAATAATGCCTAGGTACAAAGAAAAGATATTTGGCTTCAACAATTGGCTAAATAGTTGGTGTCATTCAGTGGGGGAGGTCCAATATGTGTTAGTATGGGACAACATTTTTGAAATTCCATTTTGCATTGGAAAGGATGACCTGCATTTCTTGTTCCCAGGCTTTCACATAGTGGCTAAACCCTTTGCTTTCCCCCATGGTGCCTTTTGTAGGCAGAGTCCAGCTAATGGACATCCCAACTTCGATTAAATGGAATAAGGAGGGGCTATGTCTAACTAAAACTAAAATATCAAATCCAAATCAGGATCTCATTAAGGTGCTCTGCTCAGTGCCAGAAATCTCAACAACAAACTGCCTGATCTTGAGGCTGTTCTGCATTTGGAACACAATAATATCTATGTAATTACTGAAACCTGGCTTAAATGTTCAGCATGTGCTCCTTCCATACCTGGGTTTTGTGGGTACCATGCCTCCAGATCCACCATCTCACTTTTAGACAGATTCCCAGACATCCATAAATGGAATCCTTTGAGCTCCAAATCACACTATACAGGGACAATTATCATTTTATGGTCTGTTATAGAACACCCTCTATGGCCTGTGAAAATTAAATAAGGTTCCTAAATGTATCTAATAAGCTCACTATAATCAAAAGCTCCATTATTTTGGGAGATTTTAACTGCCATCAGTAATGTGGAGTACTTATTCCTCCAATGTAGGATATGCCTAAAAGTACTTAGTTTTAATAAACAAAAACTCCCTTGACCTTATTGTTAAGAAACCCATCAGAAAACATATTATTTTCGACCTGGCTCTTATGAATATATCTTTTTCATGTCCTATTCCTCTGGTATCTCCTTCCCTGATTAAGTTGAATTATAAACTAATGACATTCACCTTCAAAATCTTTAAACCCACTGAAACCAGTATCTCAGAATTCAAAGATTTCAGACATAGTAATCTCATCAAATTGTATGGCACAGTTTCAAAATTCACTTTTAGCAACATCACCAGAGATGTTTCCACAGCAGATAACTTCACAAAAGACATCTTTTCCCCCTTAGATGAATGTTTAGAATTGGCAGTCAAAGCCAGATCTAAATTTAAAGTGAAATGAAAAAACGCACCACACTGGTGGTTCACCAACATAAATAATCTCTACAATAAAAGAAAAAAAATCTTTAAAGTACACAGGAGACTAAAAGAGTCTCATATCAATGATAACATCAGAAAATTGATGAAAAGCTGGAATATACTATTATGTTTGCTAAAGCAGACCATGACCTTATGGTAATATCTGAAGCTAAGGGCAATTACAAATCCTTACTCAGTTACATTACGAAACTAAAAAATAATATCCAACATTGCTCTACACTTATTCAAAATGGCACCACCTTCTGTGATCTAGCAGACATTGTCAACATATTAGCAAACAAATTCAGTGCAAATTTTACCTCCGAGGTGAATATCCATAGATCACTTACCCATGAATCTCTCAGATCTCCCATCATCACTAAAGAACATGTACTGAAAGTAATGTTGAAGACTAAAACTACTTCTTCTGTGGGACTTGATGCTATAGCTGGCTGTTTAATAAACTGAAGCAAACAAGCCCTGACATAGCCACCCATTATTCAATTTAATCTGAGATTAGTCACTGTCTTTGTCCCTGAGGTTTGGTACACAGCAGTTCTAAACATACTAGATAATATTAAGATATAACCAAACACCCTAATACTGGGTGATTTCAACTACCCTGCCATTAACTGGGAAAACTACTCGGGTACAAACACCTTTGCCCAACGGTTCTTGGAATTCATAAATTCCAGCACCCTGGACCAACTAATCCATAGTCCCACCAGGGGCTCAAATATCCTAGACCTGGTCATTACCAACATGGGAGATCGATGGTCCACACCAGTGGTCACCCCCTCATTGGTCAGGTCTGACCATAAGCTAATCACCCTTGACATCCACATCTCACCCCCAACCCCCAGCAGGGAAACCTCCATAAAATACTTCTCCAAAGCCAACTTCATGCTACTCAAGTCAGAAGTGACAAACTTCATGACATCCATGCAGACAAGAACTGGAAGTCTGACCACTGAATCCTACACTAAGGCACTGTACGAGCACATCCACTCGTGCATGAATCATGCCATTCCCAACAGAACCAAGATGGTCTCCTCCAAAAAAGGAACCCAATCTGGTGGTCCCCTACCATAAACAAGCTATACAACAGAAGGAAGAAACTGTTGCAGAAAAGAGGAAAATCCCAGGATGCAAAAAAATCATAAAATCCTCCAAAGCTAGTTATGAAAATAAAATTGCCAAAGATTCCAAGGACAACCACAAGGCATTTTATAGTTATGTCAAGAATCTAAATGGCAATGCTCAGATATGCTCTGAGCTACAACATAATGGCATTAAATATACTGATCCCAAGGATATTGCCAATATCCTGCCAGATAAATTCAGTGCAAACTTCACCCCCCTCTCACCCTCTAAAGGACCCATCTCAATACTAAAAGATTGCTAAATTCTGGTACTCACAGGCACACAGGTAAAAAATGCACTCTCCAAAGCTAAGAATACAGCATCCATGGGACCAGACGACATCCCGGGCTGTGTACTACATGAACTACTAAATGAACTGGCACCTCACCTAAGTGTCATGTTTAATCATAGCCTCACCTCAGGCTTCATGCCCAATGAGTGGCCCACAGCTACAGTTATCCCACTACACAAGGGGGGATCCACCTTGGATCCCAGGAACTATTGTCCCATCAGTCTGATGGGCCTGATCTGCAAAGCCATGGAATGCATTATCATGGAACTTATAAACAAAGACATCGGCAACCTTCAAACACTGGAACCCACCCAGTTTGGTTTCGTAAAGGGCTGATCTTGTCTCCTCAACCTGATTGACTTCTTCGAATCAGTCTCCAGAGCCGTGGATGAGGGTAAGGTGGTTCACACAGCCTATCTGGACCTCGCCAAGGCCTTCAACACCATCCCCCACTCTGGAATCATAGATAAACTTACTAAGCTGGGCATTAATCCCTACATCACTTGATGGGCTGCCAACTGGCTTACTGACAGAAACCACACTGTAAAAGCAGCCGACTCAAAATCCAGCTCCAGACAAGTGACAAGTGGAGTACCTCAGGGTTCAATCCTGGGACTGCTCTTGTTTGGCATCTACTTCTCTGAAGTACAGGCCAGCACTAAGGGACTCTGGCTAACAAAGTTCGCAGATGACTGCAAACTGGGAGTCATTATTGAATCCCCAAATGATGTGGATATTCTACAAAACAGCCTTACAGAAACAGATGCTTGGTGCCAGAGCCATGGGCTCAAGCTCAATGCCAAGAAATGTAGTTTATCCCCTTTGGGAAAAGCCATGTACCCATGAATTACCACATAATTGGCAGTACACTAAACACTGAAAATGTGATAAGGTACTTAGGGACACAGGTGGACGGTGGTCTCACTTTCGATAACCACATAGCCACACTAGTCAGGAAATCCTTCTATGTGGCAAACCTCATCACTAAGGATGTTTCATCCAGAAAAAAGGAGGTCATTGTCCCACTGTACTCATCCCACATTAGACCCATTATAGAGTACAACACCCCATTTGGTATGTACCTCACAAGACATCTGCAACAACTGGAAAGGCCACAGAAATACCTCACTAAAAGAATCACAGGCCTAAAGCAGATGCCCTATGCTGACTGTCTAAAAAAACTCCAGCTATACTCTGTCGCATATCGCCTACTTAGAGGTGATCTCCGCTTAACATACAAGGCCATGTCAAACCCAGTGCTATTGGACATACTACACTTAAAGAAATCCCAATCCTTCAGAGAAACATGCTCCAGGGATCTAAACCTCATCATCACAATGAAGAAAACATGCTGGAGGGATAGGTTCCTGAACCAGAGACTCCCCATACTCTGGAATAGACTGCCCATACATGTCAAGCTGAGTGCCTCTTTGGCCCTTTTCAAAAGGAACCTTGATGATTGGATGGGAGATAGGAAATTCACCCCGGGGATCACATCAGTCACCCTGCTAGACAGGCGACCAGGGAAGTAAATATTCTGGGAAGAAATAGCCAGGGAATTGTTATGGCTAGGCTTGTATAGGCCCTAGGGCCAATAGCCTAGTACCAACCTATGAACCTATGGTGATGCCACTTCATAAGGGTCATCCTTCCACTCACTTTGGGAGTCATAGGCCCATCAGCTTGAGAAGTCTTGTTGACAAAGCCATGAGACACATTGAACTGACCTGATAAACTATGGTATTAAATATCTCATCTGGCTAAACCCACAGCACTATGGCTTTGTCAAGATCATGTCTAATGAATCTAGTTAACTTCTTTGAAAGTGTGAAGATAGGTAAAGGCTGCCAGCCTAGCCAGATAGAATTCTGTAGATAATTCTGTCATTTGTAGATAGTAATGTAAGCCACAGGCTTGTTCTCTTGAATGTGAAAAGACTGCATTGGATATTGAACTGCAAAAATGTAACAACAGAGCACTCTGCTATAAGAAAGCTAAGTCAAGCATCTTATGACCGTTTTGATGTCAAAATTCGGAGCCGATATGTCTAGAGGAAGGCATCCTGCCTATTGTTTTAAGACCAGAGTTAATGGCTAGAATTTGCTTGTATAAAATGTCCTTTATTGCTCTGGTTTCTGACCAGGTGTAAAAAATGTAAATGTAGTTTCTGTTAGCCTGGGAACACCAGAGAAGTGTGAAGAATGATGTCATGTGAAGCAGCTCTGTGTTATCAATTTAAAGAGAGAGAATCAGAGAGCTCAGAGCATTTGTCTTGAGAACATCCAACATCACCAGCACTGTCTTGATCTAGATGTTAGTTATTTAGAACTGTGTTTTCTCTTAGAAATAGCTAGGAATTAGGAAGATTAGACTAACAAGTTATTCCTGCATGGCAGGGACTGTTCCTGTTCAGCATGTCAGCGCGCCATGCGTATGTATGAAGGTGCAGTGCCATGCTGTAAAATGGACATGGTTCCGTGTACAAGTGCAGTGGGTGTGTCTGAGAGCAGAGCTCTCACAATACATACGACCCCTGCACTCCAGGCAATTTAAAATGAGAGAGAATGCTCATAACACCCCCAACCCTTCAGGGTAAGACATCTGGTCAAAATCATAAGGGACAGTCATCCCTACCAAGCCAAAAGTGGATAGAATAACAGATTTAGCATAAGCACATAGTGCACACCTTCCAACCCATCAGAGTAAGGAATGCGGACAAAGCCATAAGGGACAATCGTCCCACAAAGCAGAAAGTTGATGGAATAACAGGTTCAGCATTAGCATGGATATTCTGAAGGGTACAAATAATAAAACAGAACAAATACATTTTTATACATGCAATAAAGTTTAAATATAGCTGCATGGGTGTGCCCATTGCTTAGCTATGCTTAGCTCAGCTGAAACAGCACGATAAGTTAAAAAGCAATAGACATCTAGTCTAAGCATAAGTGCAATAGTGTAGGGGTTAGAGCATATGCCTTGCATGTAATCATTCATGGTGTGAGCCTTACCAAAGCCATTTCCATTTTATTTATCATTATTTATTTATTTATTTTATTTTACATTTGTTGACTGGGAGAGTCCAACTGGATTACAAGTCCATTTTCAGTGGAGGCCTGGGGAGAAAAGTACCGAGAGAACAATTTTTTACAAAACATCGTTTTAAGGACAGACTTTTGACATACAATTTCCATAGAAAAGACTTTGACATACATATTAACTAACAGATAGGATACATTTGTTCTCTACAATATAATATCAAATTTTAGAAGATATTCCTAAGTTTAGGATTCCTGTAATAGCTTTACTATCAGAGTAAAAGCAGAGAGACGTAGAATAAGACTCCGAGAGAGCAGATGATGCTCGCTATAGTTGAGAAGCATAACAAATTGATTTAAATAGCGGAAAACTGCATGAACCAACCAATAAATCCAAAAAGGTGCCAAAAACAAAGCGTGGAGAAGACCTCAGTTTGTAAATTTATTAAATCCAAAAAAAATGGATACGGACCAAGTTAAAAGCACACACAAAACACCATGAACGCCTTAAACATCCAACCTTGCGTTTTCGTCTTTTTTACATAGACTTCATCAGATGACCAGAATACTCAAGGAAATCCAGTATTTATATAAAAACAATTAAATAATTAGCCTATGGGGGGTCAATTGCCACTTTTAAAATACCAATGATTCCACAGCTTTAGATCTTATTTAGTCATTTAAAATGTTAACCATTAAAATTCCTTACTTATTACCACTTAAACAAATGTAATAATAACATTAGTATATTTAGTGATTCACTTAAAATTATCTAATAAAATGATAAAATAGTAAATATATCAAAAACCCAATAAATAATGTTTAAAATTAATTATTAATTATAAAATGCTTATAAGGTGCTTATAAAATGTAGAGAATCCATATAACAGTGGGAAACCTATGCCCATATCTCACTGTTCTATGGAAAACGTAATGCTGGATGTTTAAGGCATTCATGGTGTTTTGTGTGTGCTTTTAACTTGGTCCGTATCCATTTTTTTTTGGATTTAATAAATTTGAAAACTGAGTTCTTCTCCACGCTTCGTTTTTGGCACTTTTTTGGATTTATAACAAATTGATTTGCTATATGTCTTCGCCTGGTTTTCATTGAGAGGGATAACCAATTGATTTACAATATGTCTTCTCCTGGTTTTAGTTGCTTATGGAGCTCAAGATTCCTGGGGTAGTTTTCCCTAACTCCTGGAGAGATGGGATGAGCAGTAGATTAACAGTCCTAAGTGGGTACAGTACTGTGATTGGTTGGCTTAGCAGAGTTACTTAAGTTAGGTGAATTGTTCTAATCAGACATTAGCCAGGGGGGATACAGGAGCACAGTCGATTATTCAAAAAGTGAGTTTTAACAAGTTTCTTGAACTGTGATGGGGATATGTTGTCAGTTATGTGGGCAGGAAGGGAGTTCTAGGTTTTTGCTATACAGTGGCTGTAGACAGACTTACCAGCTTCATTGTTATATTTGGTTAGTTTGAGGAGGTTTTGTGTGCTAAACCTCAAGGGCCTGGCAGTTGTATAGGTTTGCAAAAGATTTTGTAGGGCTGGGGTGTTTTCAGAGTTATGTATTATTTTGTGGGCTAGTGATAGTTGATTGAGTTGAAGTAGTAGTGGTAGTTCTAGCCAGTTGAGTTTTTTTAGGCATTCACAGTGATGTGTTCTGGTGGGAGAGGTTGTAGCAAATTTGGCTATCTTATTATAACAACTCTCAAGTTTGTTTAGGTCGGATTTGCAGATATTTGTAAGCATGGGGGAGGCATAAAGTAGGGTGAATAGTAAGTGAGTCCTCGCTATTGTAGTTTTGGATTGGTCAGTGAGGAATTTTTTATTGTTATACAGCAGGCCAAGTTTTTTATGTACTTTTTTATAGTTATAGAAATATGTAGGTCAAATCTAAGGTGATTATCTATTTCAACCCCTAAGAGTTTGGTATGATTTGAGGGGATGATCGTGGTCTTGCTAAAGGAGGAGATGAAGAAAGAATCAGTGGGAGGTGTGGCTCTGTGGAAGCTAAAGAGTACTAGCTTTGTTTTACTTGGGTTCAGAATGAGCCTTTGGTTTGTAATCCAAATTTGTGCTAGGGAAAAGCATTCTTGTGTTAGGGAGTGAAGGATGTCAATTCAGTTGGCTGCGCATATTAATGTGGTATCATCTGCATATTGCACTACTGAGGCTTTAGGAATACTATTTGGGAGCTGATTGGTGAAGAGGGTAAAAAGCAGTGGCCCCAGGATGGAGCCCTGGGGTACTCCTAGGGAGACTGGTAGGGAGGGGGAGAAATTTTGTATGTGTAAACATGAACATTTTAATTTTTTGCATATTTATGTAAGAAGTAACTGATTTTTCTCAACCAGAGAAGTGTATTAGGCCCAGATGTGATGTGTCAGTGTAATAAAGTAGTGGAACCTCCATATAAACACAAGTGCCCCATACAGTATAGTCACACAAGAATAAAATAATCACAGCACATTGGGGGATGTCAGGGAAGGTAAATAAATCTAATATTATGTAATGAATGATGAATCAATCCCATACAGGTGGTAGACCAATAGAATAAAACATAAGCAATGCTAAGAATTGCACAGCTATGTTGACCAGGTGTAAGCATTGTGTACATATAAATACTAAGCAATGGATAGCCCAGCTAAGTGGATTTGCCCATTGGTAAGCAATGCTATACCTGACCATTTAAGCACTGCCATCTTTAGCTAAACAGGTTTGCCCGTAGCTTAGCTTAGCTCAGCATTTTCAAAACCATCCAATCATGGCACAGGGTAGAAAATCTGCCATATTTAAACCCCGCAAGAGGGAATACAGCTCATAACTGGTTGTAGCTCTCCACTGTAGACAGGATGGCAGGAGTTGGAGAGGGCATGCACTTCCAGGCGCAGCAGTGGGGCATACAGGAGTCCAAGGTCATGGTAGTACTCCTGGTAAAAAAACATGACTTGAAACTGCTGCAAGACCAATACCTGGGCTCCCAATATAAAGCGGAAGCCTGGGAAAGTCTCACCCGTGATCTCACCAGTGCCACTGATATCACTCGGACTGGTGAGCAGGTCCAGCACCACTATGGTGACTTGAAATGGAGGAAGAGGGAGCTCTTGGAACAGTGGGTCTAAGAAGCAAGAGACAGGGGAGATGTCCCAGCAGTGTGTAAGTATTCATAGCAATAATTGTTTACCAAAGTCCAGCATGTGTATGTAATGGATAGGTATGCATAAACGTTTCTCTATTTTCATTACAGCTGCAGCTGAGTGGGCTGTGAACCAGGAAGTCCATGCCAGCAGGTTGCAATGGCTGTGTCGCAAGGCTGGCAAATAACAATCCTATTTGTAGTAGTCATACCAAATAAACATAAAGGAGTAAAATGTCAACTGGCACTATAAAATGTGTATAGTTTCTACTGAATAAACCTGACAATATGACAGTAATAGTCCCATATAGGTCATATTTAAATAAAAGTGTAACTGCCTGGCAATACAGTTTTAAATCCTGGACTAGTTGTGTTTACTCTGGTATTGTATGGCCTCACATGTTGCATTCACCAAGATCTGGTATGTGAATAGTACTGTTGTGTCAACTGTTTCTCACACTGTGCTACATAAAAAATATGTCTAGGAATGTCTGTATAAGACTGTTACAATTTTAAGGACAGATTGTACAACCAAGAGAGACTTAGACAGAAAACACTGAAAAAAGAGATGGCACTTTCTAAAAAGCTCACTCTGATGAAACACAAATTGTTATATTTTTAGCACACACAGCCATGGTTCGAATCCCAGCAGTGGTAGTTAGCTGTATGCATAAATGCAGAATTATATCTAGGAATCTGGGAATATGTGTACAAACAGTCAGATAGTGTTAACAAACATTCCCTCCACAGGTCTACCAGGTAAGAAAAGTAGAATGTAGCTATAAGACAGTTGAAGTATGCACTGTGTACAAACATACCACTGCCCAAACCAAGGCCGTAGGGTATTGTAATAATACCCGTAGAGTAATGATTAGAGCAATGATCATTAAAGTTGCGAGTAGTGCAAGGATATGCAAGTTGTTCATTGACATCCCCCCCACCATATCTGCAACAATAATCTAAACACAATAATCAATGGGTATGTTTTACACTAAACCTACTGTTGGGACATATGCCCTATTGTTCAACAAATGTTGAAATACTATCGTTGGTGGCCGGTTGCTATCAATGTAACCTGCATGCCATTGTAATGGCCACTGTGGTTCCATATATGCATGTGTTCTGTTTGCTATGCAACTGTTCCAAATCGGTTGTTTTGGGTTAATGGGAATATCTACGCATGCTGTTATAACTAATCCTGGATTGTGTTGACTTTTACTAACCCACATATGTTCTAAAACTGTAACACCATAGCATGTTTGTGAAGGCCTGTCCCAGCGGACCCACCTCTCCCACCTCATCTGGCTGTGGCACCAGGCCCCAGCATGTCTGGGACCCACCCCAGGACCTCCTCATCTGCTGGTCCTGTACCACTTTTGGGTGGAACCACCTCAGGAGATGGGGCTCGTCCCCCCCGGAAGTGGGTGGGAACAGGATCCTGTCACCCGAAGCCAGGTCCGGGGTTTGGTGCATAGAGAGCTCTGAAAGGAGTTTGGAGATCTGCTATGCCAGCTTGAGGGCCGCATGGCGCAATTCGAAGGTCAGCCTGCCCCTCCTGCTCAGCCCCAGCACAGCCACTTTTGGGGCAGTGAAAGTGCAGTGGTGACTGCCCATGCATTTGCGGGCTCATTGGCTTCTGATTTTCAAACACCCCTCCCCGTCCAAGGTGCTTACCCCCACATGTGTCATATACCACCCCTGTATGCTGTCTTGTCTGTCTTCCTACCCAACCTACTTCCCCAAATATCCCTACTATCCTTCCCCAACATCTCACTCTCACCTTAAAAAAAAAGGGCAATCTGTTCCCCCAAAATAATTTTGCCTCATGCATAGCTGTCCATTTCACACACATGTCCACTGGACACATGTAATCTGGTCTAATTGGCTTCACAATACATTATTGTTGTCCTCACCCCCCTCTCAAGGGTTTGAGTATCCAAATATACCTCCAAATTCAGTATATATGCACAGCTGTTGCTGTAGAAGAAAGGGACAGCTATGGACCTTCCCTACACCCGTCCTGCACATCCCTAGCTACTTTCCCTATTGTCTTTCCCTCTGCATGCCCCCTTTTTCACCACTTTCCTATCACCACTTTTTTCTTTTCTTTTAAAGAAATTAGCAAGGGGGGGTAAGCGAGAGAAAGCATTTTTAAGCAGTAGTAAGCGGGATTAAGCCTGTTTGCATGGCAGTAAGCAATGCCTACATAGCACTTTCAGGCTGTCTGTAAGCATACTTAAAGAATGACTTGAGAAGGATAAAACCAAATGAAAAGTATATAAAGCGCTTTTCATCAGGTTCGCTGACCCAACTTCCTCAGATAACAAAAAAGTAATGAATATAAAATTTAAATACATTCAAAGTGTCATGTGATGTCATTTATATTTACATAATAAATTACTTTAATATCAATTAATTACATAGTATCTCATTTTATTCACTAAACTACCTTGCTTTTAAAGTGATATCCTCAATAGGCAATAGACCAGATTACGGCAGACCATAGAGGAGGACCTACCAGTTTTTATTAGAACAAATAGAGCTGTTATGGCAGTTAAGGGTAGATGCCTATCATTCTCCTGGAATCAATGAAACTGGTTCAATTTTGCCATAT